>NC_133325.1:236406261-236706261 GCF_042186555.1 Aquarana catesbeiana
TACAGGGGGGTGACTGGGGGGTGAAAAGTGTGCCTGCGTGTACTACTGTAAGTGTAGTGTTGGAGCAACTCACATTGATGTCTTCTCTCCTCGGCGCCGGAACGAAAAAGACCGGCTCGAGGAGAGATGACATCACTTCCTCTGCCGCTGTTTACATTACAGCAGCAGATAAAGGATTTCATTCGTGGGGAGCGATTGCGAGGGGGTGGCCACGAATGAGTGGCCTCCCCCTCAGCCTGTAATGCTTCCCCACTGGTGCGCCCCCAGCCCGCGGGAGGCAGATCACGTACCAAGTACGTGATTTTGCCTGCCCCTGCCATTCTGCCGCAGTATATCTGCGTTAGGCGGGCGGCAAGTGGTTAAGTTAGTAGTGGTCCAGACATGTGATATTTAAGGAATGTATGAGTAGCCTCTACCTTTTCTACCCTTATCTTAATGACGAGGACATGTTTAGGATCAACTATATCTTGGACATATCTGAATGATGTAGCCTCACTATCAACAAATAAAAAGTTTTGGTTTTTGTCTTAAGATAAATTTGAAAACTGCTATCTATCACAGTAACCATCAAACTAAACATTCCTACGACCCCCTTTTCTAACAGCTATGCTAACTATTCTGTGTAAGTATAATTAAGCGTAGTTAAGGTATAGAAAAGCCACTCCAGTTCTGTGAGTTGAGCCTTCTCCCCTGTGTCAGCCATTACAGAGACGTGTCCGCAATGCATGGTCAAGAAGCCTATGGTAGCATTAAAGCTGAACTCCAGCTTTTGATACACTTTACATAGTACATTTGGGCCAAGCTGACCCAAACAAACTATGCCCCTCACTAACATGTGAGGCCGCTGGATGTGCTGTATAAAATTCATGTAGCTGAGGCTACATACAGCATACCGCACTGTGTTTGATTATATACTATAACTACTGTTGTGTTGATAAAAGAGCACAATGTTAGAACATCTAAAATGTTAGTGTAGCCCTCTTTTGGGAGGTTATGGAAGATGGCCCTCCCCAAACAGATTGTGCCGCTAAATGTGTAGGTAAATTTAAGAACCAGAACCTTCACTAAGTGGACGAGTGGGTTATATTTGGCAGCGCCTCCAGGATAGGGCCTCGATGAGCAGAAATTTCCTTCCTGGAAAATTAACCAGTAATCTAAGCAAAGATTTTGGGAGAAGAGGGACCATTGTACACTTTACATAACAATATCCATGAATATAGAGATACACACCAGTATAGAAAAAATGCAAACTTTTTATGATAAAAGTAACATATTACATACTTCAATTATACAAACATACAGTATAACAACAGCAAATGAACCCAAAAGAAGTCTTGTTGGACATGTGTAAATATTTACCAAGGTACCAACATCTATTCTGGTTCCAAAGAACTGAATACGGGGTTAGTGGTGATGAGGAGATCATCCAACCAGCACTCAACCGGACTAAGTAGTTTCTTAGCTTGATCATCTATGATGTGACACTGGAACTTTGACACTGAAGGTGTCAGCCTATCTACTCTGCTTCTCAGTCCATAACATTTTGTAATCAGCCATTCAACCAGACTTCTAGCTACCTGTGGGCCATCGGATGCCTAGCCTGGCTCTATCCTATGTGGTTTACTACTTCTGAACTAAAGCTAACTAGGGAATCCAAAACCAATAAGAAGCAGAGTAATCACCCTGTATAGTAAAGGTGTGTGTTTCACAAGAATGGCTGACAAAAATGGCAAATCATTTCAGAATTTTAAAACAGTCTGCCTGGAGCATTATTTTAAATGAATGCTTCCTTTGATTGTGCTGTGCTGTTATTTTTCCTTTCTATATGCAACATATATTTTATTTAAACAACTGAGAGTGCAGGTTGAGTAGATGTTATCCAATTAGCAACGATTGTCATCCAAGCTGCTGTAAAATGTTTTTTTTTTTATATTTTAAATTGGTTGTAAAAACTAATTTTTTTTTTTTTACCTTAATGCATTCTCTGCATAAAGGTAAAAAACCTTTTACATGCAGCTCTCACACTGCCCCCCTCCAAATTCTTACCTGAGCTCAAATCTTGATCCAATGCTGTGCCCGAGAGCAACAATGATGCTCTTTCTCTCCCTCTCACTGGACTCAGTGAAAACAGTAGGAGCCATTGGCTCCTGCTGCTGTCAATCAAATCCAGTGATGAGGGAGTGGGGAGTGGGTGGAGCCGAGCCACACTGTGTGTGTCAATGGACTCACACAGTGCAGCTCAGGATCAAGCCTGCATGAGTGCTCCCATAGCAAATAGCAAGTGGCTTTATATGAGCATACTCGGAGAGCAGGAGGAGCCAGGAGCACTGACAGGGGATACTAGCAGAGTAGGATCAGGGCTGCTCTGTGCAAAACTATTACACAGTGCAGGTAAGTATGACATGTTTTTTATTTTGAAATAATAAAAAAGAACCTTTACAAGCACTGTAATCATGTATGCTTGTGTTTGGTATGGGTTTACCCAATAATCAGGTGATGGAATCTAGAGAAAAGTGACTCAAGGACATCTAAGATAAAGACTCATAACCTTTTGCTAATATGACGAGATTAAATGGCACTTCCAAGAAATGTCTTTTAGTGAGCCACTTTCTCCACAATTTCTTCAGCACAGGGGAGAGGAATTTGAAAAAAAAAAACATTTGTGAATTTGAAAGAAGATATCGCCAGGTGCTGCTGCCGGCTTTGTGATTTTTTTTTCCCTGCTCGCTTGCTATCCCCCTTTCTGTGAGCAGTGACATGAGCAGCTGGGCTGTGGGCTCTCTCTTCCTTCCCCAGCCCCCCTGTCTGTAGAGCCAGATGATGTGTTTCCCTGGCCACCTTTCCGCTGTGCACGGCTGGCTGTGAGCAGTGCAGGATCTGTGTGGATTCACCTGCTCACCCCCTCCCTCCTGGCAGCAGAGAAGGCCAATTAGCAGCAAGGGGGAGATGACTTGGAATTGCCACATTAGACACTGGGAACTGTAGTCCCCAAGGGGTGCGGTACAATTCAAGTGAAAGGGGGCAGATTGGTTCTGGACTAAAACTCCCAGGACTTCTTCCCACATGAAGGAGGAAAGCAATTATTCCTAGTGAAATATGGAGAAATCAGGCAGACCAGCACGGGGAACAAATCATTGTAGATCTGCAGCTGGGTCTGTGCAATGTGGAGCTGAGAGAGTGGGCCTTAGAGAGAGAGAACCTGGGGGCTGAGCCACAGAAAGGTCTTTTCCTGAACTGGGACCTAAGCTGGAGTGACCTGTTGCTACACTGGTGAGAGACTGAGCCTTGAGAGGACCTGATCATAAGGACTGACACTTCTGGGACAACTGATCATTAAGCATACTGGATCTGATCTGTTGCATACTGGAAGTGGTGAGTGGAACTATCAAGCTTAGCCCTTTGCTGCCCACAGTTATTGCCAACTGATACTGTCCCTTATTTGGCAGACCATCAGCCATCCATTGTGTACAGTTCCTAAAGGAACAACTACATGTGCACCATCTACAGGAGGGCCCCAATGAAAGCTGACTAACACTGACTATTAGGCATCAGGTACTTGTAGTTACGGTTGATGCTGTGTGCACTGATGTAAGAGGAGTTATCCTTATTGCGGTGTAAGAGAATGGCTGTAAGTGAAGCTAGTATTCCCAACAGTTAATCTAATATACAGTATTTTTTTACCTGTTTATTGGTATATGTATGGTGTTAATTCTACTTTGCTACATTATACTTACTTTATCTATCATTGATTGTTTGTGGCCTATTTCTGTGTACTAATATAGAGTGGTAACATACTAACGCTTTAAGTACACAGGTGAGAGCTTCCTACAATCTATAACTAGATGTGTCGATGGGGACTAAGCAGCTTAAAGAGTTGTGGCTGAACAGAGGACCCTCCATCACCAGTGGCTCCTGCGGGGATAGAGCTTCAAAGTTATAATACCAGCAAAAATAATATCAAAAATAATATTTTTATATGAAATATAATAAAAATTTTAGATGACACCTAACACTTGGGCAGCACAGTGGCTAAGTGGTTAGCGCTTCCATCTGGCAGCACTAGGGTCATTGGTTCAAACCCCAACCATGACACTACCTGCACAGAGTTTTCATGTTTTCCCTGTGCCTGTGTGGGTTTCCTCTCACACTCCAAAGACATGCTGGTAGGTTAATTGGCTCCTGTCTAAACTGGCCCTAGTATATGTATGTATGAATGTGAGTTAGGGACCTTAGATTGTAAGCTCCTTGAGGACAGGGACTTATGTGAATGTATAATACATATGTAAATGCTGCTTAAATTGACAGCGATAAAAGAGTACCTGCAATAAAATAAATGACAAGTGCTGGCTGTCACTGTGTAACAGTGTTTTGTACAGTGATATAGCACATTAGGTAGAGATTTTAGAGGGTTTCCAGGAACATTTAAATGCTGGTGGTCATTGCCAAAAACATACATACTTACACTGAGTGAGGGCTGGTTTAGACCACAAAAACGCACTCTAGATCTATTCCAGATGTGTTACTGCATGCGTGTTTTTAACACATTTTTGGCTAGTTCCGGTGCATTTTTTATGCGTTTCTGTGTGCATTCCAGATGCTTTTTTCTTAGTTTTTCCTGTGTTTTTTTTTTTTTGCTTGCTGTACTGGGGTCCAGTGCGTTTTTGATGCGTTCCATTGCATTCCGGTGCATTTTTGATTTGTTTTGCCGCTTTCCAGTACAGTCCAGTGCAGGTAAAATTCTGCATGTTCTCCTTTTTTTTCTTGAACTGGAAAGCCCTGGAACTTACCTCACTGGTGTGAACTATGCCATTAGAAACCATATAACCTACTTTCATTGCGTTTTTGATGCAGTAAAAAAAAAGGCACTGGACTGCATGTGGTGTGAACTGGCCCTTAAACAACCTGAATATATAACGGCCAATGGTAGAGAAGGGATTGGTAATGCATGCATGACTGTCCTGCTGGACTAATGTATACAAACTTTTCTAGACTTTAAGTTCATGTAAGGTCCTTCTCAGTAAAACCTTGGTAAAATCTAGCAGAACATTATTTTACTCTTAGCTACCTTTGTGGGTATACTTTTCTGTTTATTACACAGAGATGATATCATTAGGGCCCTACATTTTGTAAAATTCCTTTATGGAAAAAATAATGTACTTTGTTTCCATGCGTGCCTCCAGAGCTTTGTAATTGTTCATTGGATACTTTAGCCCTGTTCACTAACTTCTGCTGCTGAATCTCCTCAATAATGTCTACTGTTCATCAGACAAAGAAAATTTAACTTAGAAGATAGTGTGTACTTGTAATATTTTGGAGGGTTTTACCAGCACCCCTATCAGCTGGCCTAGGCATTAGCATAGTGCCCTATTGCAGGCATTGAATTGCTTAAACATCAAATGTACAGCTTTGTGTAAACCATCCTATCTAGAAACCTGTCTACAGGCAAAAAAAATAATTATTTCTTCCACCAGCTTCTGCCTATGCACATTTTTTAGAAAAAATTCTAGGACACTTTTTTACTTACCCCAGTCCACTGTCACGTAGCCCTCAGCGTTGTCTCCTTTGATAGTGGTGTCCAGTGGTACACATCTGCAGTTCAGGCCCGCTGACTAGTCTTGTTGCCACCCCTCACACAATGTTATCATGGCATTACCATTTAAAGTCTTCAGGACCCCATGGACCCTCTCTAACAAACCAGTCATAGAACCATCCCCACACAAATCCTCCCACACATTTGGGACTTGGTCTTTTACATGATCATGATTTCAGGTGAGAGATCAGAGTTTTTAGTTTACTTCTTTTTATGTAATCTACACTATATTGCTAAAAGTATTGGGACACCTGCCTTTATATGCACATGAACTTTAATGGCATCCCAGTCTTAGTCCGTAGGGGTCATTATCGAGTTAGCCCACCTGTGCAGCTATGAAAGCTTCAACTCTTCTGGGAAGGGTATCCACAAGGTTTAGGAGTGTGTCTATGGAAATGTTTGACCATTCTTCCAGAAGCACATTTGTGAGGTCAGGCACTGATGTTGGATGAGAAGGCTTGGCTCACAGTCTCCCCTCAAATTCATCCCAAAGGTGTTCTATCGGGTTGAGGTCAGGACTCTGTGCAGGTCAGTCAAGTTCCTCAACTCCAAACTCACTCTTCCATGTCTTTATGGACCTTGCTTTGTGCACTGGTGCGCAGTCATGTTGGAACAGAAAGAGGACATCCCCAAACTGTTCCCACAAAGTTGGGAGCATAAAATTGTCCAAAATTTCATGGTATGCTGACGCCTTAAGAGTTTCCTTCACTGGAACTAAGGGACCAAGCCTGACCCCTAAAAAACAACCCTAAACCATAATCCTCCCTCCATGGAATGATTTGGCAAGTGCACAAACAAGGTCCATAAAGACAGGCATGAGTGAGTTTGGGGTGGAAGAACTTGACTGGCCTGCACAGAGTCCTGATCTCAACCTGATAGAACTAGAGCGGAGACTGCGAGCCAGGCCTTCTCCTCCAACATCAGTGCCTGACCTCACAAATGCGCTTCTGGAAGAATGGTCAAACATTCCCATAGACACACTCCTAAACCTTGTAGACAGCCTTCCCAGAAGAGGTAAAGCTGTTATAGCTGCAAAGGGAGGACCAACTCAATATTGAACCTTACGGACTAAGACTGGATGCCATTAAAGTTCATGTGCTAGTAAAGGCAGGTGTCCCAATACTTTTGCCGATATAGTGTAGCAAGTGGATGGTGTTGGGGGGGGGGGCTAACCCAGAGATGAAATTTAACTGTTACATATCTAAACTTTTAAACAGTAAATTATAAAGCTTTGTGTTTCTATAAACAACTGTAAAGCTAAAGGATATATGAAATGTTACTCTCTATAAACAAACTCTCTACTGTCATTGCAATGTATTCCTGTTCATCTCACCTTGGTGATAATGGGGCATTTGATTTTTCATATACAAATTGATTGGTAGCAAGTAAAATGCATTAAATGAATTTATTGCATCAGAGCACAAAGAGAGTCATTATTGTAACAGTGACACATTATTTCCATCTGGTAATGAGCACACAAGATGTTGTACAAGCTGTGAGATGAGCTCTGTTTTATTGTAATTAAAATTTAGAGTAACACTTAATCTGAAGAATGTTATTATCATGAGATAATGATTTGTAGGGTTCTAAAGTATTTTAGGGAAAGAAACATCTTGACTTTTTTATTGTTTGAGTTGAAGTGTATGACTGCACGAGACGAACATACATGATCAGTGAGCATTGTACACCAATTTTTTCTTACAATTTATTATACCAGAGTTTCCATATCAAATGTACAAAGTAATTAGTATAGGTAGAAGAAGTCGTTATTATTGCAGTACACAATGCAGGTCCAATTGGGGTCTTGGTGTGATGGTAGTGGCATACCAATACCACTTAAAAGTATTTTTGACCACTAATCAACACACATAATACAAAAGCTTGTCCACAAATCTCTAGTTTCATTGAGAATTCTATAATTAGATCTACCGTAATTCAACAATGGCAATTAGGTCCAACTGCCTAACTATAATAATAAAGTTTATAACAAAGATTGGTATCTTGCCAAAAATATCATTATCATACATTTATGTCTCTGGACAGTGCAATGCTCTTGTGTGCGCCGACATGTGGTGCCATCCAGTGAGCTGCGGGAAAATGCTGCATTTTACCACAGCTCACTGAACCACGCAGCACCAGTGTTGTGGTGTGAGCAGGGCACATAGAAAACTATTGATTTTGATGTACCTCAGCAGTGCCTTGCATTTATCCAGTGTGGGAAAAAATGGAGGTCAGCGCACATAAAGAAGCAAAATGATACCCCAGCTCCACTGCCAATATGATGATCTATGAACCATGATCTGGTGCTCTAGCCAGGACGTTCAGGCCACAAAATGCAGTACTTGTATCAGAAAATGGCTGGCGACTCGGATGCTTTTGAATAAAAGTCCTTTATTTGGTTACATTGGTACACAGGTACAGGCTACTCTGACGCGTTTCGGCTAAGAAACCTTCATCAAAGCAACTGCGTAGCCTGTACCCGTGTACCCATGTAACCAAATAAAGGACTTTTATTCAAGAGCATCCGAGTCGCCCCTTCACACTAGGGTGTTTTTCAGCTGCTTTAGTGCTGGAAAAGCCTCTGCTAAGCGCCTGAAAACCGCCTCCCATTCATTCAAGTGTGACTTTTCACGGTGCGCTTGCGGGACATTTCAAAAAGTCCCGCAAGCAGTATCTTTGGGGCAATTTGGAAATGCTGTATTTAGCGCTCCCAAAATGCCCTGCCCATTGAAATGAATAGGCAGTGCTTTGAAAGCGCCTGAAAAGTGCTTTGGAAGCGCCGCAGCACAGGAGTTTTTAACCCCTTCTTTGGGGTTAAAAGCGCCCCATCAGTGGCCGAAAAGCGCCACTTAAATAGCGTGGCCATGGCCACGGCCTTAGTGTGAAAGGGGTCTAAATATAGCAAGAATATGTTTTTAAACAAAGATTTTTTTGTGGATTAGTTATAAATCTTTGCTGTTTATGGAAAGATCTGTCATACAAAAGAGATACTGGCCTCAAGTCTGCAAAGTCTGGCTTGTTGCCAGACCTTCCTTTTCAGCATCAATTTTCCCATAAGGTTATTTGTGCATTTAATATATTTTAGTCACGTTTTTAACCTAAAGCCACCACAATCCCCTCGAAGAAGAAATCAGCCCCACTGCTCTAGTAAGACATCTATCATTTATTAAATACCACAATATGAGAAAACATATAACACTCTAACCCCTAAAAACAATTGGAAACCCTACATAACTCATGCAGCCCTCTTAAATATAAAAGGCAGTTGAAATCGGTATATACTGTAAAACAACAAGAGCATACAAAAACAGTAGGAATATTTTTATCACAGTTGTAATAACACTATTATAATGCAAAATGCAATTCGATTGCACTAGTAAACCCCAAAAGGTACTCTGAAGGGAACTTATCTAGGGAGAACCGGCTTTATAAATTTAACAAAACAACAATAATCAGACCTCTTTCACACGGAGGCAGTTTTCAGGCGTTTTAGCTCTAGAAATAGCACCTGTAAAGCGCCTGAAAACTGCCTCCCATTCTCTGCAGTGGGTGCTTTTACACCCGGGCGGTGCGCTTGCAGGACGTTCGGAAAAGTCCTGCAAGCAACATCCTTGGAGCGAGTTGGAAGTGCTGTATACAGCGCTCCCCAAACGCCCCTGCCCATTGCAATGAATGCAAACACAGGAGTTTTTAACCCCTTTTTTGGGGTTAAACGCGCCCCCGCTAGCGACCAAAAAGTGGCACACTTTAGCGCGAACAGCAGGCACTTTCAGTGTGAAAGCACTCTTAATATTCAAACCTTTATGAAATATTTAACAAACATTGGTTGGTGTTATGCGTGAAGAATAATCTAAAGAAATACATCAAATAAAATGAAAAATCCTTTATTGCAAAGAGATCAAAATGATGATTTAAGGGACATCTTGGGTCAGAGCCATTTTTCTCAGATGAGGAATGGGACAAAAGGAGATTAGCACCTACAGGGTTGTCACCCTTGTGGGGCATGTTCAATTTGCAAATATATGAAGCCTACTTATCAGACCGAAGACAGTAATGGAACTAACAAATATATAATTTGGAATTATTTCAACCGTCATTCTAAAAGCGTAATTTATGTACTTGTCCCTCTGGAAATAAAAATGTAGGATGGACAAAAATTAGTTAAATGTTAGAATACAATAACATATTTCCTGAATAAATATAGGCAGCAGAAACTTGGAACCAAAGAAATCACTATGCACAACGACAAATCACTTTTTGAAAGAGCATGGCAGGTCTTCAAGTGCACTCATGGTATGTGGAGTGGAACAACTCAAAGAAAATCCTTGAGAAGGAGATATCACCAATAACCTACTTAAGAAAGAAGCAAGATTCATTTTCAAACTAGATGTAGTGAATCCCCAAGGTATTAATGAATATCTACTATTTACACATTTTCTGGGATAGAGGTTTGTCTTTATTTTTACACTTTTCTGCATTTGGGATTTTTCACAAATTTTTGTTTCTCACATTCGATACACACACTATCACCCAATTGGTATGAAGATATTACATAATGGGGACAATTGGTGTTATTGTTTGTGTTCTTAACCACTTGCAGATCACCCCATAGCAGATTTACTGCTACTGGGCAGCCGCGCTGTGCAGAATCACGTATTTATTTGTGATTCTCCATTTCCAGGTATGGGGCATGCCAATGGATGTGAGCCATTGAGAAGAGAGAGGCTGGACGGAGCTCTGCTTATGTAAACAAGGCAGAGCTCTGTCCTGTCAGTGAGGATGTGTTGGATATTCTTTCCCTGCAAAGCTGGGAAAGAAAATCCATCACATCCCTTAGTAAAAGTACCACATTTAGTACACATAAACACTGGCTAAGAACACATTTAACCCTTTGATTGCCCTAGATGTTTAACCCTCTCCTTGCCAGTGTCATTAGTACAGTGACAGTGCATATTCTTAGCACTGATCACTGTATTAGCGTCACTGGTTTCCACAAAGTATCAGTTGGTGTCAGATTTTCCACTGCAATATTGCAGTCCTGCTATAAGTCTCTGATAGCCGCCATTACTAGTATAAAATAAATAAATAAAAATTCCAGTATTAATCCCGTAGCTTGTAGATGCTATAACTTTTGCGCAAACCAATCAGTATACGCTTATTGGAAATTTTTTTACCAAAAATATGTAGCAGAATACATATTGGCCTAAATTTATGAAGAAATTTAATTTTTTTAAATTTTTTTTTATTGGATATGTTTTCAAGCAGAAAGTAAAAAATATTGTTTTGTTTTTTTCAAAATTGTCAGTATTTTTTTTCTATAGTACAAAAAATACATTGGTGATCAAATACCAGCAAAAGAAATCTCTATCTGTGGGGAAAAAATGAGGTACCGTATTTATCGGCGTATAACACGCACCGGCGTATAACACGCACCCCAATTTAGGAGGGAATTTTAAGGAAAAAAAACTTTTAGGAGGGAAGTTGAAGGGAAAAAAACTTACATTTAAATGCCCTTCATTGCAGCCTTGTCAGTGCAGCCATGTCAGTGCAGCCTTGTCAGTGCAGCCTTGTCAGTGCAGCCTTCCCCAGTGCAGCCTTGTCAGTGCAGCCTTGTCAGTGCAGCCTTCCCCAGTGCAGCCTTGTCAGTGCAGCCTTCCCCAGTGCAGCCTTGTCAGTGCAGCCTTCCCCAGTGCAGCCTTGCCCCAGTGCAGCCTGGGATCCCCTGTCCCTGCTTCCAGGGCTTCAAAATCGCGGTCCGCGATTTGAAAATGGCGCCGCCGGCGCCGAAGTACACAGAGCCGGTCCTCGGCTCTTTCCGGCGGCTCTCGTTTACTTTCGGCTCCACTCGTAGTCCCGAGCGGAGCTATCCGAACCTACTCGGATAGCTCCGCTCGAGACTACGAGTGGAGCCGAAAGTAAACGAGAGCCGCCGGAAAGAGCCGAGGACCGGCTCTGTGTACTTCGGCTCCGGCGGCGCCATTTTCAAATCGCGGTCCGCGATTTTGAAATTTGGACAGCTCGGGATCGTCGGGGATCGGCGTATAACACGCACCTGCCACTTTCCCCTGATTTTAAGGGGAAAAAAGTGCGTGTTATACGCCGATAAATACGGTAATTGTTATTTGGGTACAGTGTCGCACGACTGCGCAATTGTCAGTGCCGTATCGCAAAAAAATGGCCTGGTCATGAAGGGGGTAAATTTTCTGGAGGGCAAGTGGTTATTCATAGTCTTAACTTGGCGTATGCACTATGCATATATTTTCAGTAAACCATCTCCTTTTCAGATAGCATGATAGTATGAATTGGGCAATTATCACTTATGCCTCATGTACATTGAACGTACATTAACCCTCCTAGACTTCTTTCCTCCGGGAAGCAGTGTTTTGGCAGACAAATGCTTGGCGCTTGTAAATGCTTGTAATGCATTTAGGCATGTCTTGGACACTTGGGTGTTAGTTTATTTCATTGGCCACAATAATTAAATTTGTTCTGGCCACTGAAATTATTTAACACTTAAGCACTAAACTTGCCTAGTGCCTAGTTATTTTGCGCGTTTAGATATGATTAGATGTGTTTAGATGTGCAAAGTTCTTTTTCTGACAAAACTCTGCTGCTCCTGGACATATTGGCTGTGGCATTTTTTTACTGCCTCTAAACGCCCCTGCATCTAAACTCCTCTAAATGCCTATGTGTGCATGGACACATAGGCTAACATGCAGGGGCATTTAGAGGCAGAAAAAAAACACCAAACGCCCCTAGGAGCAGAAGAAAAAAACATCCAGTGTGCATGAGGTCTTATTTTTTTCCCCTTCAGTTATTTCCCTTTACACTTTCTTTTTGCACTTTAGTCACCTTTTGCTTTGAAATTCACAACACCTAGATTATAATCACTAGCGCAGCATATGGGTTTGATTGTATATTTTTAGTATTGCTATTGAAATTTTGTATATATATATATTCATTAATTTCTCATTACATTTTGGTATCTTGTAGAGGGTTTTTTTTTCATTCTGGAACCTTTGGCAGCCCTCTCCTCTCTGACCTGTCATGTACAGAAGGAGAGCTGTGGGGATTTGTACAGAGAGGAGAACTGAGGTGGATGTGTGCAGAGAGAAGAGCTGGGGGGATGTGTACAAAGAGGAGACCTGGGGGGATTTGTACATGGAGGAGAGCTAGGGGGATTTGTACAGAGAGGAGAGCTGAGGGGGATGTGTGCAGAGGAGAGCTGGGGGTGATGTGTGCAGAGGAGAACTGGGGGGGGTGTGTAGGGAGGGGATCTGGGGTGGATTTTTACACGGAGGAAAGCTGGGGGGATTTGTACAGAGAGGAGAGCTGGGAGGGTGCAGAGAGGAGAAGTGGGAAAGTGTGGATGGGGGGGTGGATTTGTATAGAGAGGAGAGCTGGGGGTGTAAATTTGTGCAGAGAGGGAGAGGAGAACTGGGAAGGGAGGCGCTCTGTGCAGAGGGGAGAGCTACAGAAGGCAGGTTGTGCAAAGTGAGAGCTGTGGAAAGTGGGGCAGGTTGGGCAGAGGTAAGAGCCATGGGGGTAACTGGGGGTGCAGAGGTAAAACATGGGGGTGGGCAAAGGTGAGAGCTGTAGATGGGGGTGCAGACATAATGTGGATGGGGTGCAGAGGTGAGTTGTGGACTGGGGGTCTAAGCTGTGGTTGGAGGGGTGCAGAAATGAGATGTTGATGGGGGGCAAAGGTGAATTGTGGATAGGGGTGCAGAGTGGAACTGTGGACAGGGCAAAGAGATGAGCTGTGGATGAGGGTTGCTGAGGTCCTGAGGTGAGCGGCGGAATGGGGACACAGAGGTAAGCTAAGAGGTCTTTAGAGGTGAGGATTTGATGGTTACTTTTGGGGGGGGTAGGATACTTGAGGGAAGGGGGATGAGTATTTAATGCATGGCTGTATGTTACATATTAAAGGCCTCGGAATGCTACTACTGCATGCTGTATTCTGTACAATAGGTTTTGCGTTACATACTCCCGAGCCCTGCATTCTGTATTCTGATCTGCATATTACATACGCTTTACCACTGCACTCTGTGTAATACCCTCTGTGTTACATATTCCTGACCCCTGCACTCTGTACACAGGGCTATATGCTGCATATACCTGAGCACAAGGGATGCTTTGCATTGAATGTAAGTACTGTCCCTTTTGTTGATTTTTTTTTCGTCACCCTGTGTGATACGCACTTCTCACCACTGCACAAAACACAGTCCTGAGCCCTGTGTGTTACAAACTCCTGAGTCCTGTATTTTGTGTGTTACACATTCCCGAACCATGTGCCTTGTGTGATATTCAGTTCTAAGCCTTAACTTATTAGTTTTTTAATGCCGCAGTACTTCTCTCCTCTAAAGAAAGCGTGGCTGGGGGCAGAGTTTGGGCCTGGATGGGGGCGGAGAGTTGGGTTGGGGGGGGTGAATTCCTGCACCTATTCTCTGAAAAAAAAAAGCCCTGATCCTGTATATTCATGGGAATTTTACCACATAGTCATATGGAATTCACTTTGGATACCTTTCCTTCTAAGAATCTACTGATCAAGACCTAGACCAGGGGTCTCAAACTGGCGGCCCTCCAGCTGTTGCGAAACTACAAGTCCCATGAGGCATTGCAAGGCTGACAGTTACAAGCATGACTCCCACAGGGACTCCCACAGGGACTCAACTCTATAACCTTTATAGGGTCATCTTTGGGATTTCCATGGTTTACAATATTATATATCATCTGTAATATGTTTTTACCTGCAAGGGAGCTCCTAAATGGGATCACCTTTTGGACATTTTATGTTACAAACAGTATTTACATGTAATATATTTCTGGTCTGTAGGGGTTTAAATAGGGTCACCACTGGGACTTAGTCTAGAATATTGTTATTTACTTGCAATATATTTCTGACCAGTAGGGGGTGCAACCTCCTTTTACCCTTTTTATTAGTTTATATGTCTACATGTGTATATCTATGTGTATATGTACGGTATTCTTTACTGGGGCCTCAGCATGTCAGCAATGATGGGTTTAGCTCCAATCATGAGGCTCCAGGACAGCTGCCTTTTCAGGCTTCCAACTCTTCTTCCTCAGTGTTCTATTCACTATCCAAAGACTCTGTGACAACAGTTTTCCTTCAGAAGAAGCTCCTTTATATATACCTATCCCTGGAAGTAAAAGAGTTGGTGCTATCCTTAATGAGTTTTATCAAGGATATCCTTAGTGGATGGTTTAATTTCATTGCATAATTTTTTGTTGTTGTTTTTGGCAGCCACGGTGTGAGCACTCTCATCTCCTATCTTTCTTCACCTGTCTTCCATGCTCAGTGTGTAGTCTGATGTCACTTCTAGTCTGTCATTCCTTTGTCTTTTTTGCCCTTACACTTGTGCTGTACGGGACTGTGATACGGGACTGTGATACAGGACTGTTTCCGGGAGGCATGGTCGGTGTTCTATTTAAACTCTTTCTCTATGGTATTTGTCTTGTATGCCTCCAGCTGAATCTGTCCACATCTCGTCCTGTGTTTTGGTGGCTTATTATTTCTGAATACTGTGATGGTGCTTCTCATAGTTTTAGGTTATTTTTCATTCCGTCCGTCTTATTTATTTTACACTATTGTCCAGACTATCTAGTTTCTGGCATTGGTGTTTTTTGCTCTGTGGGTTTTTCATATGGGCACTGTTTTTGACCTAGGTGGTTTTGGTTTCCTCTATTTTAGTGTCAGTCATTATTTTTCATGCTTTGAGCTGGCCATAGATGGATTGAAATTCGACCAGTTCAGCAGAGACAGGATGAATATTGATGTGTGATCCCTGTTTGGCCTGGCCATATCCATGTAGCCATTCTGTCGATATATATTCTGTAGATATCATTCTTCCCACGACTCTTCCAGCCATACTACTGAGCCCAGAAGCTACAGGGCCTAGAGATAGCTAGTTACTGCATGACATATAACACTCCAGTTATTTAAACTGGAACTTTGGTCAGAAAATTAAGTCCTGCTAGATCACTTCAGGCTGGCCTCTTTTTCAGGTATATCTATATAAAACATTAAAAATAATTGTCAATACTGTTTAAAATCTCTCCCTGCTCTGCACATGCTTAGTTGCCCGGCATTTTTAGGCACTGCCAAGTTTGTAGAGGCCGATCTGCTGACAGTTTTAAAATGGAATAAAACCCTCCAATTCTTTACAGTCAAGGAAGCTGCTTCTATTTGATCTGCAACTGCCATGGTGCTGCACATGTGATCTATTATGACAACAGCCATTTGATGGCTTGATGGTTTAGTTGAGGACACAAGCAAATGTGACAGTTAGCAATCCTGGCATTCCAGTAACTGTTTTTTGAAACCGTTAAATCAATTTAGTGAGCTGACCTGGAATGGAAATTGAATTTTATCTTATTTGCTTAACCACTTGCTTACCGGCCACTTAAACCCCCTTCCGCCAAGGCCAATTTTCAGCTTTTAACCGTGTCATGTAACACTGTACTCATATGGAATTTGTATAATTATTTTTTCACAGATAGAGCTTTTTTTTCAGTGGTATTTAATAACCACTGGGGTTTTTATTTTTTGCTAAACAAACAAAAAAGGCAGAAAAAAAATATAAAATTTTACAATAAGTAATTTTTCTCCATCACTGATGTGTGCTAAGGCTGCACTGATTGGCACTGATGGGCACTGATAGGTGGCACTAATGAATCAGCATGGATGGGCACTAATGAGAAGGCACTGATGAGGCTGCACCGATTGGCACTGATAGGCGGCACTGATGGGCACTGATAGGTGGCACTGATGAATCAGCATGGATGGGCACTGATGAGGCTGCACTGATAGGTGGCACTAATGGCCACTGTTATGTGGCACTGATGGGCACTGATAGGTGTCACTAATGGGGACTGATAGGCAGCACTGATAGGCACCACTGATAAGGAAGCGCTGATAGGCAGCATTGATGGGCACTGATTGGCACTGATGGGGCTGCACTGATAATAAGGGCACTGATCATCAGTGCACTGATAATGAGGGCACTGATCATCAGTGCGCTGATTATTTGTGTATATGTCCCCTGTCAGGATTGCCAGTTACCGGCTCTCCTCTCCTCACACTGTGACAGCGAGTGAGGAAAGCACTGCCGATAACTGGCAAGTCTGTTTTCACTGTGATCAGCTCTGATTACCCTCTTTCCCTCTGGAGCTGTAGTTTTCTGGGCGCAGTCTTCTATCGCCTCTACTCATTTTCCATGGTGTGTACATTGACCTTAAAAGTGTCTTCATTTAATTGCAGGGGATTTAATATTTCGGACAAACAGAATCAAGTCCTCTATCTTTCCATAAGGCTCAGAATAAAATTCTTATTTTGCAAGAAACTCATTTTAGATATGATAACCCAATTTCGTAATAAATATTTCACCACTTGGTTCCACAGCACAAACCCAGTGGCAAACTCCAAAGGGGTGTCCATAGCGTTTCACCGCTCTTTTACCCCAGAGGTTCTGGACTGCATAGTGAACACCCCTGGTCATTTCTTAGTCCTGATATTGAAGTATCAACACCCCGTATTCACCCTAGCTAATATCTACTCTCCCAACCAGGAAAAACTGTGTTTCTTATCTTCCATTGTTTCTCATCTAGAACAGATCAGCGCTGGTGGCCTTATTCTCTGGGGTTATTTCAATGTCCCTCTGGTCCCTCGGCTGGATATGTCAACAGGTCTTCTTTATCCCTTAGTCTCTTGTCTAAAATCCATAATGCTCTCTGTAAATTACATATTGTGGATGTGTGGCGGTTTATGCACTCATCCGAGAGGGACTACAGTTGTAATTTAGTTACACATAACTCTTATAGAAGAATAGACTACCTCCTGATTTCTCAAAGTCACCTTGACTCATATCCTGTGTCTTCTATTGGCTTTAAACTGTGGTCCAATCATTCCCCTGTTCACCTCTACCCCCAGAGGTTGTAATTGGCAGTTAAATAACAATCTTTAGACTGACCCCCTGTGTCAACGCGATCTCCAAAGTTATTAAAGAGTTCTCCCTCATCCACATGGTGGACAAAACCCCTTTCCTTGACCAAATGGGAAGCGCTGAAATGTGTCCTTCAGAGTATTTTTATTCAACACGGAACTAGACTCAAAAAGGAGCAGACTGCAGAGATCAATAGATTGTTAGCTCTGATTTCCTCCCTCGAGTCCTCTCATAAACAGACCTTGGACTTGACTACTCTTCTGGATCTCTCCAACATTAGACAAGATCTCTTACGTTTGTTTGACACTCAATCTCTCATGGCTAAGGAGGAGATGAAACAAACTCATTATGGCTCTGCAAACAAATGCGGTCACCATTTAGCTAATTTCATGCATCCTCGACCACCTAGACAGGCTATTTCATACTTAGCTTTCTCCACTAATACTAAATTTTTTAATAACTTACAGATATCCTCTGCATTTCATGACTATTATTCAACTCTTTATAACTTGTCCTCCTCGTAGCCCTATTCTGCATTTTGGGCATAGGCGGCCGACCTACAAACCTCTATTCAGGAAATGGCTTTACCTACCGTATCCTCTTCAGACTCCGAAGAGTTAGACTCCCCACTTACTGAGCTTGACTTTTAATAGGCCATTAATAGCCTGAAGAATGGCAAATGCCTTGGCCCTGATGGTTTTGCCCCCATTTTTATGAGACTTTTGCCCCCTTGTTGTCCTCTATATTATCAAAGAAGAATTAGATTGACGATGACTACCATCCTTTATTACAACTTCTCCAGGCACAGATTGCCATTTTCCCAAACCAGGCAAAGACCCCTCCTTATGTAACAGTCACAAGCCCATTTCTCTATTGAACGTTGACATAAAGCTATTTTCTAAGAGCCTTGCAAATCGCCTCTGCCCTCTATTGGCTCATGTTATACACAAGGATCAAGTGGGCTTTGTCCCAAGGCATGAGGCTAAAGATAATACCACTAAGACCTTAGATCTTATTTTTTATATTCACTAACACAAGATTCCTGTCTGTCGCCTATCTTTCGAGTCGGAAAAGGCGTTCCATAGGGCAAATTGAAACTTTGCGTCTCTCCTTGGAGCAAATTGGTATTAGAAGTCAAATGCTAACTCAAGTTATGTCTTTATACTCCTCACTCTCAGCAAAGGTATTAGTAAACAGAATGATCTTCGTTTCCTTTACCATCAAAAACCGTACGTGTCAGGGTTGCCCCCTCTCTCCCCTTCTTTTTGCTCTAGTAGTAGAACACATAGCTCAAGTGATTAGAAAAAAATGACTCCATTAAAGGAATTCTCGCTCCTTCAGCTAAGTACAAGTTTTCTTTGTATGCGGACAACTTACTCTTATATAGGATACCGAGTATGTTGCGCTAAAAAAATACAAAGGATAAAAAGGAAGAAAATTCATATCCAAAAAATAAAGACAGTCTTTAAAGTAAAAAAAAATGCAAATAAATGTGTAGCAAAAGGACAACCAACTCGGGAGTGCTCATAGAAAACCTCCACCATGTGAGAAGCCACCGACATAAAGGTCACGGTGTACACTTACCATAAAGTATGAACCTCTGATTATGGAAGGTCACATAAGCCTTGGTAATCCACCACTATTAGTTGGCCCAGGAAGACAAAAGGTGATGTTATAGATCACATACACAGCTCCTGCTGTTAAGATCTCCTGTCATCCAAATTTTGCAGAGGTACACCCAATAAAAAGAAGGGGCTCCAATAGTGTGAAACCTCTTACAAATGGTTTATTAAAACAGAGTATTGCACTAACATGTTTCCAAAGTAATATAAGCTGATAGCATAATAAACAGTGATCAGTGAAAGTTCGGACAGCGCAATGACAGGTCTGTGTGTCTCTGTTCGACCGGTTTCATCACAAGTGGACTTCATCCAGGGCATGAGAAACACTTCCTGTCATTGTCATATATAGTCAATGTGTCCAGCCAAGCCTCACTTTCACTAATGCAATCCTACGGTTCATACAGGCAACCAAGCCTCACTCAAGAAAATTAAGGCAACTTCAAGCCTCACTTTCAGTTGCGGGACCCAAGGTAGGGGAATACATCTTCACCCCAACCGGATGTGACATACACACTGCTCAGGTGTTCCCATACCACAGAATACGTATTTATAAGCAAACAGGATATTGCATATAAACAGTAAAGCCGGACAAGACTGGAAACTCATATAACAAGAATACATTATAATCGCTGAAACTTAGATGTATAACAAATAATGAAAGAATTATAATAAAATCATATGTTTAAAAAACTAATATTTAAAATGTTTGCGCCCGAACATAAAAATTGAAAAGGCAGGTTCAGGAATTGTTAATAAAGCAGTTAACAAGTTAGCAGTTAACCAGTCTATGTTTAAACCACACATAACTTTTAAGGCTATAGATCCACCTGGTACTCATATATGTTCACCAACCACACACTAGCATACCCTCCATCCTCTCAGAAATGAATTGTTTTGGTTCTTTTAGTAATTTTAAGGTTAATATTTCCAAAACCAAGGCTCTTATCCTTTCAGTGGAAGACCAGGTATATTACCTATTTGGGCACTGAGATTTCCACGCATTTATCTGACTTGTATGTGCTAAATTATAGCCCTCTTTTGACTAAAAACAGGAGAAATTTAGCGTCCTGGCAAAATGTGAAAATCCTGTGGTTTGAAAGAATAAACATACTGAAAATGGACATTTTACCTAAGATTTTAGACATTTTCCAGACTATCCCTATCTGTGTTCTCTCTGAGTTTTTTGCCGCACCTTACGCTCTCTCTTACCCAGTTTATTTGGCAGTCTATTTGTCAGGAAGAGTCAGCTTCCCAGACTTTGACTTATATCACTCTTTCGCCCTGGTCTCCCGAATCTTTGCATGGTTCCCTCGCCCATATTGTATGGGTTCTACGATGCAGGCTTTAGGTCCAGTGGATCTCTGGGCATTACCATGGGACTTTGGACACTCTTATGATTTTATGTCTACACTTTTCCCACATTTTATAAATGGTATAGATCAGGTAGTCAAGTCTCACTCTAAGTGGACTCAAGCCCAATTACTTCTCTTTTTGACAACTCAAAACTTCCAAAAAGCAGGAACTAGGGATTAACTGTTTTTTATAGACATCCTTGGTGGTCACAATGACTATGACCTTAAGTTTACCGTGACTTGCCATCATTCCATAGTTGTTGTTGAGGGTATTTTGGTTTCATAAGGATATGTTTTTGGTGCACAAACACTTTTTACATGGGGATATATTTGGTGGGGAGGGGCTTTTAATCAGTCCGTTTGAATTCCTATACTCCTAGATCAGGGGTAGGGGTGTAAGTATACTGCAGCATTGGACAGTCCTTTGGGTCCAGAAAATGTAGGAGCAATAGGGATACTTTTTCATGAGTGCTTTTGAACAGGGAGGGTTTTTTCAGTGATAGCAAAATTCTGGTACCTCCTCATAGGGATGGGCCGAACACTCCCTGGTTCGGTTTGCACCAGAACACTGCAAATAGGCAAAAAAGTTCTAGCGAACATGCGAACCCTATTAAAGTCTATGGGACACAAACAATAGAAAAAAATAATGTACCCGATACCCATTCACATGGGGGGGGGATCTGGGGGCATCCCATTGTTAAAGGGGGCCTTCAGATTCCAATAAGCCCCCCGTCCGCAGCCCCCGACAACCAATGGCAAAGGTTGTTGGGAAGAGGCTCTTGTCCCCATCTACATGGGGACAAGGTGCTTTGGGGTGACGAACAGCAGATGTTCAAGTCAAACTTACATTCGACTCGAACATCCAGACCATCCGTACCTCTTCATATACTCCCTCTAATTGCTGCTGTGCAAATAGAGACAGACAGACTGAGAGGAATTTTTTGAATGCACTATAAGTGAAAACACACATATCCAACAAATCAACCTTCTTTAGGCATCGTCTCTAGGTTTTTTTGGTGTGTGGGCATGCACACCTTGTTTGAATTGACCAGTGTCAAGTATTAGTGCCACTGGCTCACTGTGTCTGAGTGTGCCTGCCCTGGGTCTATTTTCTCTCCTCCCTTCCAACATTTACCGGTTTTCCAGAAGCCAGGTGGTCTGTGGTCTGCTTGTTTGTCCTCCAATTCCATCACGTTGGCAAATATTTCCCTGCTTTCACTCTAGGTGGCGCTGACTGCTTCCATCTGGTCTTTGACTGGCACCCGCATCAGTCCTCGGACCAGAGGTGGTGCTGTTCTCATGGCGCTGTCTATCATAAGACACTTGGTCCTAGCATGTGCGGACGCTCAGGAAGTGACTCATGGACTTGGCACGTGCTCAGGGGCACGCAGAGCCCCTGCACCTGACCAGGGACATCACACACCAGCCGAGTGGGAGGTACAAAAGATGAATGTCTCCGGTGGCCATCTTGCAGATTTAGTCCAGCTTCTAGGATAAAAACTTCTTTGGATTCCTAAACAGAGGAAAACTTTGAGTACTCTTTCTTTATGATCCTGCATTGCATAATAGTAATTGTAAATGAACACGTTTTTGCAACTA
The DNA here is from genome assembly GCF_042186555.1 of Aquarana catesbeiana. Lineage (NCBI taxonomy): Eukaryota > Metazoa > Chordata > Amphibia > Anura > Ranidae > Aquarana > Aquarana catesbeiana. The sequence goes on from NC_133325.1 coordinate 236,428,388, forward strand.
ACTCACTGTTTTTATGCTATGATTCAATAAATTGTTAACTTTTTATGACTGTAGTAATTAGTCCTGTTAGTAATTGTTTATTTCAAGCACCTGAAAAGTCCTATTTATCGCCTTTCAAATTAACAGTATGCATGTATCTAAATTTGGGTTTTATGATAGATCTATGTGGCCTATAGCACATTCTTTTGTTCACTCGACTTCTGGTATTTTTCTCCCTTGTAACGTCCAGGGCACTTGCCCCTTGAACTGGCTTGTGACATTTCAACTTTTGGCATTCTGTACATCATTATACTCTACAGGCCAGACACACAGACCCCCTCGTGGACTTTCAACAACTGTGTTCCCCCTCGGAAGCCCCCCGCCATAGTCTCCCCATGGTATATAAATCTATCTGATCACATACTCCTGGGACCTTGCCTACCTTTTTCATAATTTGTTTTAGGAACCCAGGACACGAGATCTCCCCCAAGGAATGGAATATGGCCTTCACCTTCACTCATGAGTCATCTATATCATGCTGTACAGGAAAAAAACTACACATTGCTCTCTAGACGGTACAGAGACCCAATCTCTCTTCCTCCGACAGGTGGTGGCGTATAGCAGGATGTATTTACACATATGGTGGGGGTGTGACATAATCTCTTCTTTTTGGAATAAGATTTTCAGAATATACAATGAGATTTACAGTGAGTCTTGCCCCATTATCGGAAATTGCTCTATTACTCTATCTATTTTACTGGGGTCTTTAAGGTCTCAAAAAGCCAGTCTTTTAAGTTTTTTTTTCCTCTCCGCTCATCAACTTATTTCTAGATACTTGAAATCCTCTTCCACCCCTACCTTTCCTCTGACCCAGTGGGTGGACATCATTAATAATACTATGCAGATAGAGGAATCCTTAGCAAGAGACTCTGACAACTGCGAGAAATGTAAAGTCTTTTGGGTAGTATAGATGCACTAGTCTGCATTAAATAAACTAAAACTACTGGTTTCTACTTACATTTTTTTCGGGGGTGTCTTTCTCACCCAGATGACCCTGCTCTCGGCTAGCTTGTAGTGTTGAGAAAGATACTATTTTGAAGACAGTTTTATTGGGTTTTTCCTTTTTCTTTCTTTTATAGTTCCCATTTTTTGATTGTGGTCCAAGGATTCCCAGCTCCCATCCCTATTCTCTCTTTTTTCTTTTCTCTCTTTTATGCCGTGTACACACGGGCGGACTTTTCGGTGGTGTGTGGGCTTCATCAGACCTGCAGCGTACTTTTTTGGTAGAAAATCAGACGGACTTGACACCTAGCGAGATCGGTGCGTGATGTGACCCACACGGATTGGGGGAGGGGCCTGACGGCAGTGCCATGGAGGCGGGCGGCGGAGTAGCTCTGGATGCAACTACACACGAGACAGAGAGCCGTCGACCCCACCGGAGCCGTAAGTAGGTCAGCTGTCTCAGTTCCCAGCGGAGGATCCTGGGTTGCCTGGGACACTGTGTGTACCGAGCGGGCTTTCCTCCCTGACCCCCACCTGCCATACTGACATGTGCTGGGTGTGAGCCGCCCTCCACAGCCTTTCGCGGGTTGTCCCCCCTCCTGCCTTACATGCCTCTTTGACACCTCTGGGTTTTATCCGGATGGCCGACAGGCCGGTCATAAGAAGATATGTAGTATTTACAGATACCAGTGCAAATATGTGCGAAGTGCTGGTTGGTTCTTGCATGGATCAAATGTCCTAAAAGGTTCATGGAGAAGGCTCTGCTATAATTAACGTCAAGTTTTGTCGCTTATTAAAAGGAAAAATTTTGTTATATTTTACAACAATATATTGTAGTAGGTTGGAGGACTGGATCACTGCTAGAGCATTAACATTTAAGGGGTATGTTAGTGGAGTCAGTCTTGAATCAGATTGCTGGGGATTGCAGGGCCCTGTGTTAAAATACGCAATAAGGATCGGTGGGGTGCCACGGAGTACGGTGGGGACAAGTAAATAGAGAGAAGTAAATAGAGAAGCAAACAAATTTAGTAAGTGGGGAGACAGAGAAGAGGTGCGTGAGTGGTGTTGAAAATGAGAGGGTGCCCTCAAAGAGGAGTGGAAGTGAAGCAGCCGAGAGAGAGCCTAAACTTTAGCTCCATACAGAAGTATCTGAAGGAGGCAAATACGGGAAGCCCAAAGAATCCAGCCCAAGAAAGTAAACAGCAAAGTGGGAAGGATAAGAAGAAAGAATCAGGGAAGGATCAAGGCGCTCAAGGTGGAACATCCGGGGAGGAAAGGAAAGCTTCCTGCATGGTGGAAGATACCATGGAAGCACTCCCAACAAAAATCGAATTACTGGAAATGTTTACCAAATTGGAAACTTTAATCAAAACAGAAATCCTTAATGTTAGAACTGACATGGGCCATCTGCTGAAGCGAGTAGAAATAGTGGAGGAGGTCTCTGAGAAACAGAACCGAGAAATAGTCGATTTAAAACAACAAGTAAGGAATCTGCAATTAGCCCAATGAGATATTCTCCACAAATTAGAAGAACAAGAAAACCAAAGTCGCAGACAAAACTTGAGATTGCGTGCCTTACCAGAACAACATGGCGAAGACCTGCCTACCAAAATGAAAGCTATCTTCAATCCCATCTTAGATAGAGGCCCAAATGAAGAACTGAAGATTGATAGGGTCCATAGGTTGAGGAAACCCCCAAGCGTCAGTGAAGATTCACCTAGAGACGTGATCATTAGGTTCCATCACTATGAGGATAAAGCAAGAATTTGGAGCAATCTTAGAAAAATTCAGCCTGTAAAATTTGATGGAACAGAAATTCAGATCTTTGCTGATATTTCGGCGGGGACCCTAGCCAGGAGACGCCAGCTAAGACCTCTGCTGGAAGAACTGAGGAAGGCAAATATGAAATACAGTTGGGTTTTCCCCACTTCTTTGAACGTAGTGAAAGCAGGCAGAACAGTCAGATTGAAACATATAGAGCACTTGCAAGATTTTTGTAGCGAGCTTGACATCCCGGTCCCAGTTATGTCTAATTAGTAGGAAGATGTTCCTGATTGCGGTCAAGACTTTAGGGACATTGGATGATGCAATTGAATCAGTGATTTTGATATATTGGGGGGAGGATGGGGGGGTTTGGGGGGAGGGGTGGTGCCCCGTGTGGGGGGGATTGGCGGGCCGCGGGCCGCCCGCTCGCTTTGATCCCCCCCTTTCTCTATCTAGTGGGGGGGAACAGGGTGACCGTGGCAACCCGCTGTCAGAGTCGCACCCCAATGATTTGGCTGATCGCAGACAGAGATCAATGGTGCCTCTCTGCTGCAGACGTGTAGCCAGGGATTGGCTGGCAGGGAGTGGGGGGAAGGGGGCTAGGGGTTGGGGTGGGTGTTGGGGGGGGCTTGGGGGGGAGGGGGGAGGATTTGGTCCTGCAGAGGTTCAAAGAGCAACATGCGCCATTACAATGCAGTTCTATTTAAAGATTAAATGACACTTGTCACTTGTCTCACATATAATGTTAAAGGGCTGAACTCCCCTCTTAAGAGACACAAGGTGTTAAGAGAATTAGAGCAATTTAATGCAGACGTTGTGTTTCTTCAGGAGACCCACCTCTCACAGGACACACATGTCAGATTATTTTCCAATTGCTTCCCCAATTGGTTCTATAGTGACTCCCCTATCAAGAGGGCCAAAGGGGTGGCAATTGGGCTCTCAAAAAGGACCAAGTTTGCGCTCTTGGAGAGGAGCGCAGATATGGAGGGCTGCTATCTCTTCTTGAAGGTGAGGGTGGGAGAAAGGGTTTTTACTCTGGAAAATGTTTATTGCCCTAATAGAAACCCAGTCGAATTCCTGTTTCAGGTCCTGAACAAGTTATTGGATTTCAGGGCAGGTGAGGTGATTTTGGCAGGAGATCTCAATTTTTGCTTAGATCCAACTTTGGATAGTACATCTAGTTCACAGGGAGTGGGTAGGAAACTCTTAAAAAAAATAGGACAGAAATTGCATAGTTGCCATATGATTGACGCATGGAGAGTACAACATGCGAAGGACAGGGATTATACTTTCTTTTCTTCATTCCACGGGTCTTATTCAAGGCTCGATTATTTTATGGTAGATCATAGATTATTAGATAATGTTAAGGCTACGAAGATTGGAGTCACCACGCTGTCTGACCACGCCCCAGTCCTGATGAAGGTGGGGATCCCGGGATACCGGAGATCCCCATTTTCATGGCATTTAGATGAAAAGCTCATCGAGAATCCTAGTGTCAGTAGCAAGATACAGGAAGAAATCGATGGGTTTTTCTCGATAAACGACACCAGTGAGATTTCTGGTTCAGTCCTGTGGGAGGTGCTAAAAGCGTATATAAGGGGCATTCTGATTTCAATAGGGGCCAATGAGAAAAAAGAAAGCACAAAAAGGAAAAACAGAACTTATAGAAGAAATTTACCATCTCGAACAGTCACATAAGGTAGCTAGTGGTACCCATAACTCACTCTTGCATCAACTAATTATAAAAAGAGAAGAACTAAAAAATTTAATGGAGATAGACTCTAAGTGTATTCTAAATAAAAACCTAAAAGATAGATTTAGATGGAGTAACAAGGTGGGGAAGCATTTGGCAACAGTATTGAAAAGGAAAGGGGGTACCAACTTTATAGATAGGATTCAAAATAAAAAGAGGGTACTAAAATATACTTCCAGAGACATAGCCGAAGAATTTCAGAGTTACTTTACATCCCTCTACAAGGTTAGGCAAGGCGGGGTAGGTACCCTGGAAAGAGAGGAAAAAATGGATGAGTTTATAAGGGAGGCAGGTTTACCAAGCCTCTCGGACAGTGATGCAAAAGAATTAGATGGTCCAATCACTGTAGAGGAGATCGAGAGGGTCTTGAAAGCATCTCCCTCTGGAAAGAGTCCAGGGCCAGATGGTTTTACTTCCTATTTCTACAGAAAATTTAAGGAGTCCCTGATCCCCAAGCTGTGTCAGATTTGGAATAGGATAGGGGGTCAGGAAGAGTTTTGCGAGGGGGGCACTGATGGCGTCAATAACTCTAATACCAAAGGAAGGGAAAGATAGCTTGCTGTGTTCGAGCTATAGGCCGATAGCTTTGCTCAACGCAGATATTAAATTATACGCCAAGGTATTAGCCAGTAGATTAAAGGATAAAATGTCGTACTGGATCCACCCAGATCAGACGGGTTTTATACCAGGGAGAGAGGGGAGGGACAACGGCGTTAGGTCACTTCTGGTCATGGATGCGATGAAAACAGGGGGGACCCCCGATCTGCTTCTGTCGATTGATGCAGAGAAAGCCTTCGACAGAGTAGACTGGGGTTTCATGTTGAGGACATTGAGGGCAGTCGGTTTGGGTGATACCATGCTGAATTGGATTAAAGCATTGTATAAATCTCCCTCGGCATTTGTCAGGGTGAATGGTACACCATCGGCGGAGTTTAGGATGGAAAACGGGACCAGGCAGGGCTGCCCCCTGTCCCCCCTTCTGTTTGTTCTAACCCTGGAACCCTTACTAGCCTCGATTTGAAAGAATCCGGATATATGCGGATGCGTGGTGGAGGGAGATATACACAAGCTCTCGGCGTTCGCCGATGATGTATTGTTTTACATCGTTAAACCGAGGATTTCACTCCCCAATCTTCTGGCTACTATGAGGAGATATGGGGAGCTATCAAATTATAAGGTCAACCTTAGTAAATCGGTTGTTCTAAACATCAATATTGATGGACAAGAAGCAACTAAACTCAAGGAAAATTTCCATTTTCTATGGAGCAAAAAAATAAGTTATCTGGGAGTTACATTAGCAAATTCCTTAAGGAAATTGTACCTCTTAAACTTCATTCCTCTCCTCGACAAGATCAAGCAGGAAACGAGAAAAAGTATGCATCTTCCGATTTCTTGGTTCGTACTAGTAAATACTGTTAAAATGACCCTGGCCCCGAAGATCCTGTATAAAATACAGCTTCTCCCAATCCCGTTAGCGCAGACCTTTTTCAGGGTTTTGAATAATATTCTTACTAGATTTATATGGAAAAATAAGAAGCCACGGATTGCCTACAAGGTCCTGAGTAGGGATAAAGCACAGGGTGGTCTGGCTCTTCCAGACTTTAAAAAATATCACAGAACGATTGTATTATCACGGGTGTTAGAATGGGGAAAGGAACCTATAGATAAAAGATGGGTAAAGTTAGAAAAAGATATGAGCAATGCAAAATTACACCAATTAATTTGGAATCCCCCACACTTTAGGAAGTTAGGCCCTAAGGCACATAACATAACACGTTACACTTTAAAGATTTGGGATCAGTTACATAAACAAAATGCTTGGGAGTTTAATTCACCATTTATTTATTTAAAAGAGAATGAGTTTTTTCCGCCAGGGTTGAGGGAGGTGGGAGGGAATTGGATAAAAAAATAATGATACACAATTGATGGATATTATGAAAAACGGTAAAATTGTCACTTTTCAGGAGTTAATCCTACTCAAGGACCTTATGAAAATAGACACATGACGATACAACCAGCTTGCGCTCTTTATTAAAAGCCTCTCCGGTCATATTAGAGATAAGAAGAACCTCAGGTCTTTGGAGAAATTGTTTTTGAAGAATAGAGTTATAAAGAAAATAAAGAAATATATAAAATAGTGCGGGATGAGGGTGAAGTAGCGAAACCGCTATATTTCAATAAATGGGAATCCGAATTGAGATCTATATCCAGTGGAGTGACTTTGGAGGCCATTCTAAACGCAACACATAAATCAGCAGTAGATACGAGAATGATAGAATCAAATTTCAAATGCCTAGCTAGATGGTACATGACACCAGATCATTTACAGGGGTCATAGTACCTGGGTAACAGGGGTCATAGTACCTGTGTAGTGTGAGTACCTGAGTGCTGTCTGAGTAGTGTGTTTGGATCGTTAGTACTTGTGTATTGTGTACTGTATACTTGAGTATTGCGAGTGCACGTAGCTCTGCGACTGTTCTGCGATTGCACGTAGGTCTGTGAGTACCTGTGTATTGTCTTGTTGTGTACCTGTGTACCTGTGTATTGTCTTGAGTATTAGTGCCAGGAAGCTAGCTGTTAGGTAATTTGGACAGGGTAAAATCCCCAATCCTCACAAAATTTAATGGGTACGATGCCCGACGGGTGTGGAGAGGCGACTCTTTGTACATCTTGCTGCATGTATGCGTTCCTTGATCATCCGATCAAGGGCGAATACTGCTGTGCAAAATGTAAGCACATTGTTTCCCTGGAAGCCCAGGTTCTGAATCTGGGGAAGCAACTGTCAGCACTCCCTCCATACTAAAGGAGAGCCAGGAACGTACACAGCAGGTGCCGGCAGGGGCCAGCACAGAGGCGGGTGGAGACAAAGAGGTGCAGGCACTAGCAAAGAGTAGATGAGTGACAGTCAGGAGGGGTAGAGGGGAGAGTGCCAGGGAGGCCGATCCAGGACTGGAGCATCCCAATAAGTACACTCCATTGAGTGACATTTGTGAAACCAGTCAGGGACCAGCACTGCTGGAGCTGAGGGACTCTCCTAGCTGCCGGGGGAAGAACTCCTCCAATGAAAGTGGGGGGGCAGCAAAGGGAAAGGAAAGACAGATTCTGGTGGTAGGGGACTCAATTCTTAGAAAGACAGAGAGGGCAATCTGTAACCAAGACCTAAAGCGCCAAACAGTATGTTGTCTACCGGGCGCTCGGGTTCAGCACATCACGGATCTTGTGGACAGATTACTGGGAGGGGCTGGGGAAGACCCAGCTGTCATGGTGCACGTTGGCACCAATGACAAAGTCAGAGGCAGATGGAGTGTCCTAAAGAACGATTTTAGGGACTTAGGAGCTAAATTGAGGAAAAGGACCTCTAAGGTAGTATTCTCAGGAATACTACCGGTACATTGAGCCAGAAAGGCAGAGGGAGATTAGGGAAGTAAACAAGTGGCTGAAGAGCTGGTGTAGTAAGGAGGGGTTTGGGTTCCTGGAGGACTGGGCCGACTTTTCAGTCGGTAACCGGTACTATAGAAGGGATGGACTGCACCTAAATGAGGAGGTTGCAGATCTGCTGGGAATGAAGATGGCCAAAAAGTTAGAGGGGTTTTTAAACTAGGCGATGGGGGGGAGGGTCCAGAGGCAGAGATAGCCAGCACGGAAGATATGCCAGAGGGTAGTATTGGGGGCATTAGTGGTAGGTTAACCAAAGCACAAAAACACAAGGTGAGGATAGTAGCAAGTCCTAGTTGCAATCTCAAAACACCCAATACGAGGATAATATGCGACCGGTCTAAACTATGTGGCATGTTCACCAATGCCAGGAGCATGGGGGACAAGATAGGTGAACTAGAGATACTGTTGCACGAGTAGAATTTGGATTTTGTGGGAATTTCAGAGACCTGGTTCAACAGCTCTCATGATTGGCTGGCAAACATTCAAGGGTATACCCTATACCGCAAGGATAGAGAGAGTAAAAAAGGGGGAGGGGTATGCCTATATATAAAGAATAATGTACAAGTAAATGTGAGAGATGACATCGCTGAGGGAGCTAGGGAGGAGGTGGAATCCTTATGGGTAGAGCTCCAAAGGGATGAAGCTAAGGGGAAAATAATACTGGGAGTATGCTATAGGCCCCCTAACCTGAGGGAGGAAGTGGAGACGGATCTCCTATCACAAATTGGATTAGTAGCAAGGATGGGAAGTGTTATCATAATGGGGGGATTTTAATTATCCAGACATAGACTGGGCGGGGGGGACCGCGCATTCATTTAAGGCTCGCCAGTTCCTTAATGTCTTGCAGGACAATTTTATGGGTCAGATGGTAGATGCACCCACTAGAAATAAAACATTACTGGATCTACTGATTACTGACAATACAGACCTGATCACGGATGCGGAAATACGGGGCAATTTAGGTAACAGCGATCACAGGTCAGTTAGTTTCAGTATAAATCACACAAATAGGAAACATAAAGGGAATACAAAGACACTGAATTTCAAAAGAGCCAACTTCCCTAAACTACAAACCTTGCTAAAAGGCATAAATTGGGATAAAATATTAGGAACAAAGAATACGGAGGAGAGATGGGTTTGCTTTAAGAGAACATTAAGGACACATAGAGGAGGAGAGCAAAAAAAATCCCAAGAAATTCTTTAAGTATGTAAATAGTAAAAAAGGGAGGACAGACCATATTGGCCCCATAAAGAATGCGGAAGGACATCTGGTTACAAAGGATGGGGAGATGGCGAAGGTATTGAATTTATTCTTCTCCTCAGTCTTCACAAGTGAATCGGGGGCTTCAGTAACCAAAACTGCAGTGTTTATCCTCATGACACAACACAGGAAGCACCTCCATGTTTAACAGAGGACAGAATTAAAATTAGACTTGAGAAACTTAACATTAATAAATCACCGGGACCAGATGGCTTGTATCCGAGGGTACTTAGGGAACTCAGTCAAGTGATTGCCAGACCGTTGTTCCTAATTTTTACAGATAGTCTACTGACTGGAATGGTACCAGCTGATTGGAGAAAAGCCAATGTAGCACCAATATTTAAAAAGGGCCCAAAATACATCCCTGGGAATTATAGACCAGATAGCCTAACATCAATAGTATGTGAACTCTTGGAGGGGATGATAAGGGACTATATACAAGATTTTAGTAATAAGAACGGTATCATTAGCAGTAATCAGCATGGATTCATGAAGAATCGTTCTTGCCAAACCAATCTATTAACCTTCTATGAGGAGGTGAGTTGCCATCTAGATAAAGGAAGGCCCGTAGACGTGGTGTATCTGGATTTTGCAAAAGCATTTGACACAGTTCCCCATAAACGTTTACTATACAAAATAAGGTCCGTTGGCATGGACCATAGGGTGAGTACATGGATTGAAAACTGGCTACAAGGGCGAGTTCAGAGGGTGGTGATAAATGGGGAGTACTCAGAATGGTCAGGAGTGGGTAGTGGGGTTCCCCAGGGTTCTGTGCTGGGACCAATCCTATTTAATTTGTTCATAAACGATCTGGAGGATGGGATAAACAGTTCAATCTCTGGATTTGCAGACAATACTAAGCTAAGCAGGGCAATAACTTCTCCGCAGGATGTGGAAACCTTGCAAAAAGAACTGACCAAATTAATAGGGTGGGCGACTACATGGCAAATGAGGTTCAATGTAGAAAAATGTAAAATAATGCATTTGGGTGGCAAAAATATGAATGCAATCTATACACTGGGGGGAGAACCTCTGGGGGAATCTAGGATGGAAAAGGACCTGGGGGTCCTAGTAGATGATAGGCTCAGCAATGGCATGCAATGCCAAGCTGCTGCTAACAAAGCAAACAGAATATTGGCATGCATTAAAAGGGGGATCAACTCCAGAGATAAAACGATAATTCTCCCACTCTACAAAGCTCTGGTCCGGCCGCACCTGGAGTATGCTGTCCAGTTCTGGGCACCAGTCCTCAGGAAGGATGTACTGGAAATGGAGCGAGTACAAAGAAGGGCAACAAAGCTAATAAAGAGTCTGGAGGATCTTAGTTATGAGGAAAGGTTGCGAGCACTGAACTTATTCTCTCTGGAGAAGAGACGCTTGAGAGATATGATTTCAATTTACAAATACCGTACTGGTGACCCCACAATAGGGATAAAACTTTTTCGCAGAAGAGAGTTTAACAAGACTCGTGGCCACTCATTAAAATTAGAAGAAAAGAGGTTTAACCTTAAACTACGTAGAGGGTTCTTTACTGTAAGAGCAGCAAGGATGTGGAATTCCTTTCCACAGGCGGTGGTCTCAGCGGGGAGCATTGAAAGCGTCAAGAAACTATTAGATAAGCACCTGAATGACTGCAACATACAGGGATATATAATGTAATACTGACACATAATCACACACATAGGTTGGACTTGATGGACTTGTGTCTTTTTTCAACCTCACCTACTATGTAACTATGTAACTATTTAACCAGATAGAATAAATAAGATGCAACCGGAAATTTCTGGAAACTGTTGGAGGGGGTGCTCCATCAGGGGAACAATGGCCCACCTCTGGTGGGAGTGCCCAATTATTAAAAAATTCTGGCAGGAGGTGCTAAAGACAATACAGGAGATAATGGGTATTGAGATGAGGGAGGATCTTTGGGTGTGTTTGTTCCATGGGACTGAATGTCATATTAGCAAGTATAATGTATCTCTAAGTCCAGTACTTCTAAACGCGGCAAAAAGTTTAATACCAAAAAAATGGCAAGAGGTGGAGGGCCCAAGCATTCGAGATTGGTTAATAAGGGTTAGTGAAATTTATATCTTGGAGGCGGGCGAGGTTGAAGATACTAGGCTAGAGACAGAAGAGGATCTGGATGGAGCAAAGTGGATGAAGTGGATATCCTTTAAAAAAACAGGGAGTTTTGCCGAGAAGTTTATATAATGAATGCATACTTTATCGGAAGCACGACTGCAGGTTGGGGGGGGGGGGCAATTTGGGGAGGGGGGGGGGGTTGGGGCATGGGAATTTGAGCTGCTTATTGGGTTTAGTGTTAGTTGAGGGATTTTTTTTTAATTGTGTAAAGAATAAATAAAGATTTCTTAAAATGAATAAAAAAATAAGAAAGTTATGTTTCTGCTACTATGATGTGACGATAATGAGACAGGAAAAAAAAATGAGCCATAAATGGTGATTTAAAGCCTCTCAATGTAAACACTGAAGTAGCATGAAAAAAAAAAAAAGAAAAAAAAGAAAAGAAAATCAGACGGACTTTAGATTTGGAACATGTTTCAAATTTTTACGACGGACTCGAGTCCGGTCGAAAAATCCTCTCGTCTGTATGCTAGTCTGAGGGACGAAAACCGACGCTACGGCAGCTATTGGCTACTGGCTATCAACTTCCTTATTTTAGTCTGGTCCAACGTCATCACGTACGAATCCGTCGTACTTTGGTTTTATCGTGTGTAGACAAGTCCGTTTGTTCAAAAGTCCGTCGGAAGTCTGTCAAAAGTCCGTCGAAAGTCCGTCGGAAAGACCATCGGACCTTTGATGCCAAAAAGTCCACCCGTGTGTACACGGCATTACTGTCTTTCCTCTCCCCTCTCTTCGACTTATATATGATAGTATATAATGTATTATTTATTCTGCAGATATGATAAGCCTGTTTTTCATTCTGGTCTTACTGTGCAATATGACATATCTAGGTGTGTAGATATACTGTAAATGGGCCAATTGTTTGCTCAGAATATTTTTGTATACTCTGCATCTATTCGTCTTTTGATGTGTGACATTTCTTTTTTTGCTTTTGTGACACAGAGCTTGTTATTGTTTTTATTGTTCTTAATGTCCCTATAAAAATATGTGAATAAAAATTATATTCTACCTTAAAAATATAGGGACAAATAACACCGCAAAAAATACTCTATAATCCAAAATACTTAGGTATATATATTACTCTCCTACTATCGCCTCCAATATATTTGTATCAGTACTCAAAATGCATAAAGAATACTAGCTCATTTTAAGGAAGGAAGAAAAAGGGGGAGCTATTTTCAATATTGCTTACACCAAAGAGACTGTCTCTTAGGAAAGAGTAACGATGGTGGCCATAAAAAATGCATTGCATTAACTACATAGGGCTGAAGACTCTTATATATCCTGAAAAGTGGGCAATATTCTAGTCCCACCCACTTCAGAGGGAAAAAGGGGGCCCTATTCCTTTCTTCCCCTTTACTAAGAATATTGAACATGCACAACGTGATGATGTCTTTGCGCAGTAAAAAAATTTGATACCCTTATATACTGCAAATTAGATTTTCATTTTCATGATAAGTGACTAGTGCAGTGGGAGTTCCAACACGCAAAATAAAGACCTGCTTAGAAGCATGCTAAGAGCAACATCACAAAATGACGAGTCACATGTGACTTTCTAACAATGGTTAGGGATAACTAGATTATAGGTAACAAAAGTTCAATTCATCTTCGATACTTTTTTTTCCAATGCAAAGCGCTACTGACAGTATCTAACCATAAATGGATGTTCATTTAACAAAATTTATTATACATCCACCATTTCTGATTTGATAATCACAACACACTTAAACATATTTTGCCCAATCTGTATAAGTTTAGTAATTTTTATGCCTTCCAGGTGTAGCCTCACATTGAAGCAATCATTTCCAATATTTAGAGAGTTTGTATATGTTTTGCAGTTTTTTATAGCATGACCAAACTCTTGTATATGTTAATATATGTCCTTGCTCCTTCACTGCAGAGAAATTTAGAATACTTTCTACAATGTTAACAGGATGGAATGTATACCTATTACTTGTAATATTTTATTATGTGTAAGGACCATGCAATTCTACATCATGTCCTCTATACTTGTCACTTCCCTTAGCTATGCACTGTGTATATTAAAAAGCTTTTTATGTGATGCATGCAATAAATAATCCAATAAAACAAAAGCAACTGTCACCACCAGATATTTTATGACCTTGTTTTTCAAATAGTTTCTTCCTATCGACATCTTAAAATTGCATTATTTAAATAGTAACCTTCTTTGCATTTATTACATTAAAATTGTACAGAATGCAATAGTGAATTATTGCAGCAGATACCGTATCATTTTCATTGTTATTAAATCAAAAATTGGATATGCATTTATTTTTTCACTCTCACTTTATGTTACCTTCAAGATTTTGTGGAGTACCACTGCCAAACTCAGTTATAGTATAGATAAATTAAGGTAGTACCAAAGGCTCCTTTTTTTTCCACACCAGTTCATTAGTATTAATTCACTTAATCCAACATTGTAAATTTGTCTCTTAACAGCACTTCTAGAAAACTCACTTTTCCCTGAAAACTCCACACTCCAAGAAGTATGGGATGGACCAGTACTTGACAAGCAGTGGGGAAGAAGGAACTTAAAATTGTGAATTTATCAACACTTGGACCCCATTGCCTACTAGACATGATCAGAAAATCGAAGCAATTGTATGATAATCTAATTGTTAGTACATAGTTTTCAAGAGCCAATCACAACAGTTCATACAAAGTACAAAGAGGATTATCATTTTGTCAGACCCTTATGGGGATTACTTTTGGGGTACTGAAAGATGTTTATCTTTTTGCTCAGATCTATTGTCTTACATGCTAAGAAATAGGAGACACCCCCTATGATAGGTTTCAATTTCGGTGATTGGTTTCAACTCAGTATGTGGGAATATCACTCTCTTAGGAAATTAACTGATCTCTGAGAGAAGGGACGAACGCATTTAACATAGAGGAGGAATTTCTCAATGTAATGTTGGATGTGGCCCTGGATATGAGTGGAGAATCGGATAGGGTGACCAATCAATTAATTAATCAATCTGTACAGGTTACTAATCTAGAGGAAGAGAATTTGTGGGAAAAGTCCATTATCCCTTTGTTTGCAGTTCCTGTGATTGTTTGTTTTGTCAGGGCAGTTACACAAGAAATTAGACAATTCAATGCAAGATCAGAAGTGAAAGATAATTTGAATTTGGATAAGAAAACAGAATCTGTGGCTGTTTTTTTTTAAACTGACACAATCCCTTTGTTAATTAGGCATGGAACTTGCATCAGTTTCTGTTTGACTCTAGGACAAGTCTATCTGTTTGTTAATGTAGCGCACATGACTTGCTCGTTTCCTGCACCATTATGACACAGAAAGCTTTTTTTAACTCCTCCACTCTGTTTTGTAAATTCCTGTAGCAGATGAGTGAAAGAGTACAAATAAAGGTTAGAGAAAGTGGAAAACATTAAAGAAAGATTACAGATTGTGCATGGGGCTTTGGTTTTTTATTAAAGTGTTTAAGGACTGTGCACATGCTCACTACTATATTTTGGGGGTGTTTTAGAGTGAAATAAATACACTGTAATTCTATTGAAAAAGCAGTCTAGTCAGAGTGTTAAAAAATTGTGCATGCACTTACTACAATATTGTATTTTGGGGGCTTTTGTGCAGCAATTACATACACTCATATGGTGATTACCGGATTTAGAAATGCCTGGTTTGGGTAAAGTTGAAAAAGTAGCTTAGTCAAAGTGTTTAAACATTGTACATGTACTCACTATTTTTTGGGGGGGAGTGCTTTTTCCAGTGAACTGTGTGTATTATATGTTATATATAAGGTATACTCTAATGTTTATTTTGTCATAAAAAGCTGCCTGGTGAGGGTCATGTTCAAAATGTGACCTAGTATAATTGTCTAAATACTGTGCATGTAAACACTACAATATACTGTATTTACCTCTTTTTCTGTGAAATAATACATTCTAATGTTGATTCTTGATCACCTCCCTATTGTCTTCCTGTGAAACCTCACATAGTGTTCATCAAGCCTGTCCAATATTTCTGGATTTTTCTGTGAAATAATGCACTTTAATTCTTATTTCTTTATTCTAAACCTGCCTGGTTTCTTTCTCTTAAATCTCTTTTAAAAGGACTTACATATTGTGGGGAAAGTCTATAGATTATGTCTGGGTATTGTTTCTGAAATAATGCACTGTAATTAATGTTCTACATGTTCTATCTACAGTATTTAATTTTTTGGGAAAAAATACAATACACAGTGAGACTTTAGAGGTGCTGGGAACCCCCTCACAGAATAAATGTCAATACATAATTGAGGGTAAAAAAGTTTTTATTACAAAAATAGTAAAAAAAAGACACAGAAGACATACTAGGAGTATAACCCCTTAAAAGCATGAATTTTTGTTCCTACACATAGTATTGAAACCATAACAAACACCCCTGGAAGTTGAGTTTCTATTTCCGCATATAGTGTCATACAGATAAGACAAATCATATTATTGTCACTATAGATCTAACATAAGTTACAGCAGGGAATGAAAAACTCGTCCCGATGTGTTTCACCTGTGTTAGCTTCTTCAGGAGTTCAGAGGATATGTGTGGTTTGGAACAACTGAAAAGAAAAAATATATACACAATATACAATTCATATACAATAAACACATATAAATTCTTTATTGTTTTGTCCACTGACTCATAATTGATATGAGAGCAGAGCATTTACCGATGTCAAGAAAGATGCAGGTACCCCTCACCCTGACCTGGTCAGAAATGCTGAGAAGTGCGTAGATGCAGATAAATGGGTCAAATCAAGATGGGCCCTATCTCCAGGCCACAAGTAACAACCCCAGGGACAGGGAGCAAATACCCAATAGGGCAGACTTGTCTGGTCAAAAGCCCCAAATTTGTGATGATTAAAAAGCAAAATAACACAAAAAACAAAACATAACTATGTATCTATCTCTCCAATCATGTGTGACCAGACAATATACAGTATCTCACAAAAGTGAGTACACCCCTCACATTTATTTAAAAATGTATTATATCTTGTGACAACACTGAAGAAATGACACTTTTCTACAATGTAAAGTAGTGAGTATACAGCTTGTATAACAATTTAAATTCGCTGTCCCCTCAAAATAACTCAACACACAGCCATTAATGTAAAAACCGCTGGCAACAAAAGTGAGTACACCCCTAAGTAAAAATGTCCAAATTGGGCCCAAAGTGTCAATATTTTGTGTGGCCACCATTATTTTCCAGCACTGCCTTAACCCTCTTAGGCATGAAATTCACCAGAGCTTCACAGGTTGCCACTGGAGTCCTCTTCCACTCCTCCATGACGACATCATGGAGTTGGTGAGTGTTAGAGACCTTGCGCTTCTCCACCTTTCCTTTGAGGATGCCCCACAGATGCTTAATAGGGTTTAGGTCTGGAGACATGCTTGGCCAGTCCATCACCTTTACCCTCAGCTTCTTTAGCAAGGCAGTGGTCGTCTTGGAGGTGTTTGGGGTCATTATCATGTTGGAATACTGTCCTGCGGCCCAGTCTCCAAAGGGAGGCAAACTCTGTGCTCTGCTTCAGTATGTCACAGTACATGTTGGCATTCATGGTTTCCTCAGTGAACTGTAGCTCCCCAGTGCTGGCAGCACTCATGCAGCCCCAGACCATGATACTCCCACCACCATGCTTGACTGCGGGCAAGACACACTTGTCTTTGTACTCCTCACCTGGATGCTGACACACACGCTTGACACCATCTGAACCAAATAAGTTTATCTTGGTCTCATCAGACTATAGGACATGGTCCCAGTAATCCATGTCCTTAGTCTGCTTGTATTCAGCAAACTGTTTGCAGGCTTACTTGTGCGTCATCTTTACAAAAGGCTTCCTTCTGGGACGACAGCCATGCAGACCAATTTGATGCAGTGTGCAGCATATGGTCTGAGCACTAGCAGATTGACCCCCCACCCCTTCAACCTCTGAAGCAATGCTGGCAGCACTCATATGTCTATTTCCCAAAGACAACCTCTGGATATGATGGTGAGCATGTGCACTCAACTTCTTTGGTCAACCATGGCAAGGCCTGTTCTAAGTGGAACCTGCCGTGTTAAACCGCTGGATGGTCTTGGACACCATGCTGCAGCTCAGTTTCAGGGTCTTGGCAATCTTCTTATAGCCTAGGCCATCTTTATGTGGAGCAACAAATCTTTTTTCAGATCCTCAGAGAGTTCTTTGCTGTGAGGTGCTATGTTGAAATTCCAGTGACCAGTATGAGAGAGTGAGAGCGATAACACCAAATTTAACACACCTGCTCCCCATTTACACCTGAGAACCTTGCAACACTAACAAGTCACATGACACTGGGGAGGGAAAATGGCTAATTGGGCCCAATTTGGACATTTTCACTTAGGGGTGTACTCACTTTTGTTGCCAGTGGTTTAGACATTAATGGCTGTGT
Source organism: Aquarana catesbeiana (assembly GCF_042186555.1). NCBI lineage: Eukaryota > Metazoa > Chordata > Amphibia > Anura > Ranidae > Aquarana > Aquarana catesbeiana. The sequence goes on from NC_133325.1 coordinate 236,446,150, forward strand.
TTACACTGTAATAAAAGCTGTACTCTCATTACTTTACATCGTAGCAAAGTGTCATTTCTTCAGTGTTTTCACATGAAAAGATATAATAAAATATTTACAAAAATGTGAGGGATGTACCCACTTTTGTGAGATACTGTATATCAAACAAAGAGAGGGTTCAGACCATAGGCTCTCCCCAAAGAACACATAACAGTATACTTACATGTACCTACTAAATCTGTCTGCAAACATGAGTGTGTGACACCTCAACAAACAGATCACCCCTTATGTATAGATAGCCCAGAACTTCCAAAGAGAGGTCTATAAAGAACATAGGCAAAGAATAAATAACCAGTCACAGGGGTCCCCTCACAGATACCATATAGGTCAGGCCAAAGAGACACAGACATACCTGAAACAAAGAGGAGCAATCATTGAGGTATTGCAATGCTAGCGTGAGGACCGGAGGCACGTGCCACCATATGGATTGCCTGGAGAGGTATGTGTGATAGTTCACCATAAATAGGTGAAGTTTGTGCCAAAACGCCATGTTTGCAGCACCGCCCCCCACTCTGGCGGGCAGAATGTGTTACACAAGCACTGGCCGGCTGTGCATCGCGCATGCACCGGTTATTCACACATGCGTGGTAATGGCAGGACGTGCGTGCTACAACCCCACACTCCCACAACCCCACCCACCAATACAGAAGGGCAAAGGAAGGGGGGAGAAAGAGAGGAGGGAGACAGGCAAGGCCAGTGGAATTCTGCCCTGTCCCGCCACGAGTCCAAGACCAATAGAAAGAAAAGATTTACACCATTTACTTAGCACAAACATTGTAGCGATGCAAAGGTTGCTCAGTTAGGGTGGGATATCAATTTGAAAAACATATGTAGAGCACATATGAAAGTAATGTGTATATGTAAGTATGTAAGTATTTCATTTTTTGCTTTTTTTTATTTTTTAATTATACCTTTTAAATTTGTGTTATACCACCTGTTGCTGACAGTCTATTCAAGAGCTGTCTTTGATGTCCCAGCACCTCACTGCATCTTTTAAACTCCCCAAAAAATACAAAAACATTCTGTACCCCAGACACCGCAAACTCTCAACCCAGGTTTTTAAAATGCAGCTTATCATTCACAAATACATCCTGTTGCATTGAAGGCCCTCTCTTACATGGCTTGTGCAGCAGGACAGGATATTACCTATAGCGCATGTAGGGCCAACATTAGCCAGTGGTTCAGCATGTACACTCATTTTAATAAATACAATCAGATCAGTAAAACAATGTTAACCAATATAATCATGCATCCTCACCCCTGCTTTTTAAAATTTGGCTTCTCATTCACAAATTCACTCTGCTACATTGAAATCACCTCTCCAACATGACATGTGCAACAGAGCAAGCTAGTACCTCATGTGTATAAGTGGGCCACTTCCAGCCAGTTGTCCAGCCTGGACACCCAATAGTTAATGAATGTGATCACTAGTAAGTAATTTATTTAAGGCTTGGCCAATCCCTGCCCACTGTGTTTGCCTGATTAGTTTAGGGACAGCCTTATAAGGATAAATAGACCAAAACATTTTTCAATTATAAAAATGTAAAATGATAAACAAGTGCGTATTATCATTTTATAAAAATACTGTTGGCTGGCAGATAAATGGGTGGGTCATGACCAGTGTTTGGCTCTCAGCGCTATCATGTTTCTTGCATTTTCTATCTTGTTTTAGAATGTTGGCCTTTTACTCCTTGAATAAGAAAGCCAAATCTGGTTCCGTCTGTGCTTCAACATTCCTATCTTTACTCTCACCTACAAGGTGGGATTCCATCATCTGTGGAAGTGGAGTCCTTTGGAAGCCCCCTCCTTGGAAGAAGGAATTCAGCCCTTCCCCTACTGGGAAAAGGGTGTTTACTCAAACAGGCTGCGTGTCTGGTTTTAGGCCCCAGGGCTAGAACCCATGCATAGAGGGTATTATTCCTTTTTTGGAGAAATCTGTAAGCCTGGTTTTAATATCCCAGGGCTAGAGACTATGCTTAGAGGGTGAAGCCCCTCTCTTTAAGTTGCAGCTAGAATCATCATGGGAATGGAGTTAGACTCAAACCTCTTGTTTTGTGGAGCTATGTGCACCAGAAAACATTTTTTGTTACACTTCTGGAGTCTAAGATCCACCCAACCATGAATAGCCAAGGAGCTTTGGGAGCCCCATGTGAGTTTTGAGTATTCTACATCCTTTATCTTCCTGTCTTAGCGACCAGTTCAAAGTTCAAGTGAATGATTGAAAACTGCTGACAAGCCTGGACCTGCATTTAATAATAGATGAAAGAGTATGTAAATGGGACAAGGTAGTCCTGGGAGGGAGTCTCCCTTAAGATAAGGCCCTTCTAGTGGAAGCACTGGAAACTTAGGCTGGCCATACGTGGTGCAAATTTCTTTCAGCAACCATAGGTTGCAGGAAAGAAATTTGCACGATTCCCCCATCAACAGAGACAGTGATGACAGGGGAATCAGCAATTGTCTTCTCGACTTCTCCCAGCAGGGGGCCAGGGGCGAGGAGGGGAAGCCAGTGATTATCACAAGAGAATCTGACAGGCTGGTTGTACCCAAGTTGATCGATCAATCAACTTTGCACATTCAGCCTGCCCGTTAACGGTTCAAATCTCGGCCAGTTCAGCAGGAATTCGAACCGTTCGAAGGTTCTAACTGTGTATGGCCGGCCTTACACGGATGCTACATGGTAAACCCCTACTTACCAGAGGAGGAAGATCCCTGTTACCCAGGTGTTGCTACAGTATGGTGATACAATGGCAGGGAAGTAACGGGTCATCTCATATGAATTCTGTCCCCCTCCCAAAACTCTTACAAAAGCAATGTCTTCCAAATTTAATTTCTATAGTCTATGGCTTGAAAATCAATATAGAATTTCGATTTTTATGGGCAAAAATAAATATTTTCTTTTTATCTAAAGAAATTTTGTTAGTTATGCGTAGAGTAGGGTGGATTAGAACCCTCATAAATAACAGCAGGAGGAGAAATCTTTCAAAGGAAATATTTTTTCTGGTGATAACTGTCTAAAATAGTGTAGCACCCTGATGTTTAGGCGAGGCTGCTAGTAAATTTACCTTCCAGGTATGGTCGCCTTGGCCAGTTGATAGGGGATCAACTGATTCCACCCTAATTCTGGAATTGCTGCACTTCTCTCTTCTGTCACTAGATGGCCGGGTATCTGGTGACATTAGATAAGACAAGAGCATTGCAAGGACAGAGTAGGAATAGATGGGGTATCTCAGCCAATAGGCGGGGATCTTCTTTGGTCCCTTGGCCTGCTGGGAGAGCCTATTTATTTGGGTAAGGTCAGGTGATCTGTGTACTGTGCCACCTGGACGGCTGTCTGGGTGGACGTGTGTTGTGCTGCCCTGCTAGACCAGAACCTATCCTGGGGACATCTGGCTGCTAGGTTTCTGAGGGCCTATCCAGAAGCAAGAGAACAGTGTAGGGTTAGGATTGCAGCTTGTAGTCCAACCAGAAGTGACGGTTCTGCTGGTTGGAGAACCTGTTGTTGTCAGAGGTAGAGGGGATGCTGTCGCCACTAAGGGCCCATTGCTTTACTACCAGGGACCATTGTGAGTAGTTGAAGCAAGTACCAGAGCAGTATTCTCGCCAACTGGGGACGGTGAAGAATTGGGAAACTTCAGCAGGTGTCAAGAAAGGGACCCAGCCAGCGGAGGTGACACTTGCAGAGCAGCCTTGAGTGCCAAGCCAGGGACCGAGCAGGCCAGTGGGGTGACGCTTGAGGAGTATCTGTGAGTGGCAATCTAGGGACCCAGCAAGGAAAGCGGGTGTGACGCTTGAGGAAGATACTCAGTGAGAAGGTTGGAAGAGCTCAGGAGATCCAGTGGCAGTTGATCAGCAAGTCTAGTGAGAAAGACTGGGAGATCAGTGGAGTGAAGATCTACAAGAAATGAATGAAGTAGAAGTACAGAAGTGTGTTACAACTTGTGTTAGAAACTATTATAAGACTAATGCCATAGGTGATAGCAATCCTACACATGCAGACGTGGTGTCCTGCTGAGTGCCTTTCCCTGCATGGCTGTCTGCCTATAGAAGTCTTGGAGTCTGCTAATTACTATTGCAACTACTAAAGGGTGTCCTGGCCCTAAACCCTCTCTCCCACAGTTCTGTTCAAGAGAAAATAAATCTCTTTGCATTCAAGAAGTGTCTGGTGCCCATGAATCTACCTTGCATTTTACCCACCATACCTTGTAACCCACTCTACACAGAAGGATGTCAGCTGTCCCTAACTCTGGAGGTTCTCATTAGACCAAAGGGGACCCGAGACCTTGCTACAATAGGATTTCCATCAATTTGTAGAGATTTCCTCTTGCTTCCTGGGGCAGGAAGTAAAATGGGACACAGATGGTAAAAAAACAGACAGGGTGTTAACCCTTCCTTACTCTATGCAAAACACACAAAAAAAAAAAATACTTTTGCATTTTTATACAGAAGCTCCATGTGGTATTGTATTAAATTCTTTGGCTAATCTGAGAAATGCATCACACTTTTTTTTCACCAGGATAGATCTCTATCATATGTAACAATCAGGTTAAATGTCAATAAACAACATAACCAGTGGCACAATCTCCCGAGTTCCCTCTTTTGCAGCTATTACTGTAGCTGCTCAGATAATAAATGTTCTAATATGACTATCTTGCATGTCAGAATATTTCTATATGCTGGATGTTTTATCTGATTGTTGTGTGCTGCTTCCAATATCTTGAATGTTCTTGATATGCTGAAGTTATCTCCTTTCACCTTTCGTTTACTACATTGTAAGATTTCTGCCATTTCCCTTGTTAAAAGATTAATCTCTGTCAAAAAATAGCAGATTATTAATAATGCTTTGTGAAGTGTATATGGGATAACTCTATTGACTGGATTATTGAAAAAAGGCAATAACAGTATTATATGTTTTCATTTAAAGCTACCCATAGAACCTTGATGATATCCATCTTTTAGAAAAATAAATCTCTGTATATATACTGTATATACAGTACTCTGTATATGTTTTAGGCAGGAGTGAACAAATGCTGTAAATTAAGAATGCTATCAGAAATAGACGTTTAATAGTTTATTTTTATCAATGAACAAAATGGAAAGTAAATGAACAGAAGAAAAATCCAAATCAAATATATTTGACATGACCACATTTTGCCTTCAGCATCAATTTTTATAGGTTCACATGCTCAGTTTTTGAAGGAGCTCGAAAAGTAGGTTGTTCAAAACATCTTGGAGAACTAACCACAGATCTCCTGTGGATGTAGGCTGCCTCAAATCCTTTTGTCTCTTCATGTAACCCCAGACTCGATTATGTTGAAATCAGGGCTCTGTGGGGGCCAAACCATCACTTCGAGGAATCCTTGTTCTTCTTTGCGCTGAGGATAGTTCTTAATAACATTGGCTGTATGTTTGTGGTTGTTGTCTTGCTGCAGAATAAATTTGGTGCTATTCACTTGCCTCACTGATGGTATGGCATGATGGATAAGTATCTGCCTATATTTCTCAGCATTGAGGACACCAATGCTTGGGCAACGCTGAGGACCATAGACACAGTGGTCGACCAAGGAAATTTCTAGATAGGACAGGGACCCACTGCTGGTAGTGTGTAAGCCTTCACCATATTGTGCCCCACTCTTTGCCAGAAGCCTTTCCACGACATCCCCAGGCCATTAGCCTTATATTCAAAACAAAGTAATGTCCACACAAATATTGTAGCTTCTTCACTTAACTGATGTTCTTCAAGATGGCGGTAAGAAATACATACTATTCAGGGTTGCTTGGCATTCTTTGCCAATCACATGTAGTGGACACACCATAGCAGTCATTTTGTGAAAGCAGCACATGGCACATCACTAGCATGCTATCTTCCCTTTACACAGTCTCTCTCTCTTTACAGAGTAATTAGTACTCACTCAAATGGCTCTGACTTGCTATTAGGCTTTTTGCATCCAGCTCACGACTTTCTGCATGTTGTTCCAGAGACAGAACTGTTGCAGCTCTATCTTCTGTACACTTCTCCTAGGACCCCCAGGGGGATGGCACTCACTGAGTCTAAAGCCGCGTACACATGAGCGAACTTCTCGACCAGACTGGTCCAACGGACCGAGTCCGGCGGACAATTGGACCGTGTGTGGGCTTCTTCGGACCTGCAGCGGACTTTTTCGGTCAAAAATCTGACAGACTTTAGATTTGGAACGTGCTTCAAATCTTTCTGATGGACTCGAGTCTGGTCGAAAAATCCGCTCGTCTGTATGCTAGTCCGACGGACAAAAAACAACGCTAGGGCTACTGGCTATCAACTTCCTTATTTTAGTCCTGTCGTACGCCATCATGTACAAATCCGTCGGACTTTGGTGTGATCGTGTGTAGGCAAGTCGGGTCGTTAGAAAGTCCATCGAAAGTCCATCGTAACTCCGTCGAAAGTCTGCCGGAAAGACCGTCAGACCTTTGTTGTCAAAAAGTCCGACCGTGTGTACGCGGCATCAAAGGCCTTTTTGCAACCTCTTAGCCTCCACCAACCATAAAGAGATGGCATTATGCAGGGCCTTATCTGTGCTGACTACATCCACATAGGTGTGGGGTGACTGGCCCCCATGCCCCCTCTGCACAAGGCTTCTCAAAATCTGGCATATACATGGGCGCTAAGTCCACTTATTACATCACTACAGGAAGGCTCAGTATAAAAGAAAACCTAACACCCGATTACATAATTCCTTATCAGCAACTATTTTGAGACAGAGACATCTAGGGGCAGATTAGCTAACTGCACCTGCTTACACGGCTAGTCTTATAATCCATGTACTGTTGCCAGACAGCAACTTCAGGTCCTGGATCTCTCAGTAGCCTACATAATGGTTGAACAATATAACCTGGTCCAGGACCTGTCCCAGTCTACAACTGCACAGTAAATGAGCAGGAGTACACTGATGATGTTGTCCCACTGCTCCCTCTTGTATGCATTTTTAGTGTTAGATTGAAAGCCCTTATCAAAGCAATTGAGTTTTGACTGACTTGATTTCCTAGTAATCAGAGAGGTTTTTTTCCCTAGTGGTAATTTTAATTTAATTAATGGTAATTCTTGTTTATGAACTCATAACCTAAATAAAATGTTTTATTATGAATATATAGAAAGTGCAGTGCTAAATCATAAATAAGAGAGCTCATCTGACAAAACAATCAATAAAACCATTAACACATGCAAGTACATAATGAGCAAAAAAGTCTATAACAAAACAAAACAAAAACAAGAAACTGTCCCTCAAGTGAATATTTGATTGATGAACACCTTGATCTTAATTGTGAAAAATATATATGTATATCGTCCAAGCCACCAGCAGACCACCTCACTCGTGCTCCTCCCCCTCTGATGGGTATAGGCTCACCTCTAGAAGTGCGACCCCCCAACTAAGCAGGGTCAAACAGCGCCTGTGAGCCACCCCAACACTCAAGGAGATATCCAACACAGCTGGCTCTTCAACTTCTCCTGTAGCCTCCTTCTCAGTATAACAGCAACAGAGTATATGCAGAGAGAAAGATTTCAATAGTGCTTGAATTGTTTTAAAACTTGTGAATGTTTATTTAAAATAGGGTACTCACATAGTGTAGCTGCTTCCAGCGCACCACACTATAGAAAAACTTAGGCTTAACTGAGTAACACAGAGCCGTACATCCAAAAATCTCAATCAGCTCCTAAATCTCTGTAGAGCCCAAGTGCCTTCATCGTCCTAGCCCCTCCCCTACGTGTGTCTACACAGGGTCACATGTCTTCCTCAGGGGAATTTCTATTGGACGGGATGGATCTTATCCTTTTATATTGAATCAGACACATTTTATTGTAGCTTAAACCAGCACAATTTTCTTGTGGTCTAAATCTATATATAACCAACATACAAATCGACACAGCAACGATTCCAATGAATTGCAACAAATTGCCAATCCGGCTGATAAATGCTGATATATGCTAAATAGGACAGTGATGGCAATAGATGTGTGCACCTAAGCCACATATTAATGTTTATTACAAATAAAACATAATACAATATACAATATTAAAATGCATTATATAAATACAACCAAAAACCCCCTAATGTTAACCTCCCATAACGGATTATATCTTTAGATCAGTGGGGGGAGAAGGGGGGAAACACAGAGGGAACTGGGCAGCTGAAAGAAGGGGAACCTGGGCAAGAGGGAAGGTAGGAAGGGACTTACTGGAACCGATTCCCTTTCCTCAGTCAGCAGATGAATGCTGGTGGGTGGGAGAGGAGGAGAAGCTGCCTTTTAGCTGCTACAGGAGGAAAGGGGATTGGTCCAGTAAATTTTGACTCTGCTCCTGTCCAGATTCCAGGGGCCAGCAAGGAAGGGTTGTGTTCTACCTGTCACCTGTCCTCGATTGACAGGTAAATCACGATCGACGGGTTGCCAACCCCCATTCCAGAGGGATCCCACAGGTAAGGTGTATGCATAGTTACATTGGGTCAATATAGGCTAAAGTGATTATGTAAAAATATTCATACCCTTGACCTCCTGACGAAGCGCAGGGTCACGTGGTGTGCGAAACGCATTGACGTAGGCAGCACCATCTCCACCCTGCACTCCACCATGTGTTCCAACAGGCGCCCGCAAATCTGAGACGCCTCTTCCGTACGGACGGATGGACGGACTCGATGAAAATATGGCATACTGTCTTATGGGTTTCCTTATTTGATATATCAATGCCTGACCGGATGCTCAGCGTTAAGCTGCTATCTGACATTGACCTGACACAACAACACGAGTATACACCGAGGATGCACCAAACACGCTGACTGCAGCGTCCATGAAGGAGGAGGGTCTACACGCCATCCTTATTTCAATCCATATCCATGGAATAGTGAGAGCCTACGGGCAACAATGTTTTATCTCGTTCCTGTAATTACACTTTTGTTGAGCTCCCAACGATATGTCATACCATCTCTATGCTGAATTGTGTAGTATATCAAGGCATTCAAAGTGTATCAATACCGATAGCCACCTTCACATAGAATTGGACTGAATTACCCTTGCACACTGAGAGATATACTCTCTAGTTACGGAAATTGGCAAATACATTTTTTCAGCCTACATGCTATACGCTGACATGAAACCAACCTAGCCAGCCCAAGATTGCCTACATTAGTGCTATATCATCATAAGTGACTTATACATCTGTCCACCTGAACTATTTACAATATTATTGCACAAGTCCTGCCAAGGACATGCTAGGTGTGGACTGTATCATTAATTAAGTCATCTCTAATAGTTCCAGTCTTTCCTTATCGATTACGCATGTGTGTGTGTGTGTGTGTTGGGCCCAGGGGCTGGCGCCATATTGTGACAATGTTGTCCATTTTGTATGTTGGTTTTTAATTGGGTACACTGGGGGGCTGGTCTCACCAGCATAGTGTTACTTCACCTCTAGTGGACTGCTGATTATTCAATAAAGTCTTTTCCTTATTTTTGATACACTGTGGTTGATCCTATTAATGGCTATTCTTTTGGAGACATCCCTTTGACACATTTTTTGTTGTTCATACCTTGAATTTTCATAGCCTTGTAGTTATGCCATCCATTGGACGAATCGGTGACTATTAACAAAATATCACAAATCACTGATCTGGAAAGTGGGTCCTCTGTTTGATTTTATCCCTAAAATTTGATATCAACAAAAGGCCTGATAGGAGTCCTAGTAGAATTGCACACATATACCCAGGTTAATATAATTATTATTAGACATACCGCCAGATGAATGTTGCAGCAAAGTCCAGATGCAGGGGGCCCTTAGAATGAGCATGATGTAGCTTCTGTCTTGGTGTCAAAGATCTAAAGACAAAATCACTGATGATGGGGAGATCCTCCAACCATTCCTCAACCAGCCTGCAAACAGCTTCTCACCAGCAGAAATTGTGGTGTGACAATGGAACTCAGGGTCAGCCTATCTACTCTGCTACTCCCTAGTAGCTTGTAATCTGTAATGTAACTGGACTACCTGCTGGCTGTCAGATGACTAACCTGGCTCTACCCTATGCTGGTTACCGAGCCCTGAGCTAGCTCTAGCTATAGAATGCCAGACCAGAAGAGACAGGGTTAACTAGAATAACATGAGTTGAATATAAACTCAATTGCAATAAACAGGTTCACATACTAAAAAATCAATAAATAAATGATGCTATGCTACCAATAACCAAAACTTGTGCAAAATAGTGTGCGATTTATCCACATACTTCAAGATATTGATCTTATCCAACAAAACAAAATTTGTTACAAAAGCATATTTCATAATAAACAAAAAATAAAATATAAAAAATAATCGTGAAAAATGTTTCAGTGAGGAGAACTCTGAGCCCTGATTTGAGGAAAAGTACAAACCTTCTTCACACAGTATGTGGTGAACATGCAAAGTTGAAGATATCAGTCAAAGGCTCAGTGCTGTGCTGAGGATATCAGTCACAGGCTCTGTGCTTGAGCTCTCCTTCCCATCATCTATTTTTCACTTGGAGTCTGGAAAACCTGTCAGACATGAACCATGCAGATAACAGAGGAACAAGCCGACAGAAAGAAATCACACTATGTACTATGGATAGAGACAAGTACACAGTATAGAAGATTGTGCTTTGTTCATATCTCATATCAGAGGTTTACAGCTACTTTTTTACATATAGTTACATAGTAGGTAAGGCTGAAAAAAGACAATAGTCCATCCAGTTCAACCTGTGTAGGTGTATGTGTGTCAGTGTCTATAATAATTTACCATATCCTTGTATGTTGTGTTTAAGCTATAAATCCAAGAGTCTTTGAAAAATATCCATACTCCCCACAGCCACCACCAATTGTGGGAGAGAGTTCCACATCCTTATTGCCCTGACAGTGAAGAACCCCCTGCGCAATTTAAGGTTAAACCGCTTTTCCTCCAGTCTCAATGTGTGGCCCCGTGTCCACATACACTCCTTGGGACTGAATAGTTTTTTCCTATGCTGGGTATTTGTAAATCGCTATCATGTCCCCCCTTAAGCGTTGCATCTCCAGCGAGAATAAATGTAATGTTTGCAGCCGGTCCTCATATCTGAGGTCCTCCAGTCCTCTTATTAAATTTGCTGCCCTTCTTTGGACTCTCTCCAGCTCCAGCACATCCCTTCTGAGGACCAGTGACCAGAACTGGACAGAATACTCCAGATGTGGCCTAACCAGGGTTTTATAAAGTGGCAGAATTATAGTTTTTTCCCTGGAGTATATCCCTTTTTTATGCATGCTAATATTCTGCCTGCTTTGGTAGCTGCAGCTTGACATTGCATGCTATTGCTCAATCTGTCATCTATTAGGACCCCCAGATCCTTCTCCATCCTTAATTCTCCCAAAGGTTTTCCACCGAGTGAATAATTTGCATTTATGTTTTTTGCCCCCAAATGCATTACTTTACATTTCTCCACATTAAACCTCATTTGCCATTTGTCTGACCACTCCATTATTTTATTCAGGTCATTCTGCAAAAGTCTATTCTATTCCTGATGTGAGTTTATTGCTCTCCTATTTTTTGTGTTACTGCAAAAACTAAGACTGAGCTATTTATCCCATTCTCTATATCATTTATAAATAAATTTAATAGAATTGGTCCCAACACAGAACCTTGGGGTACTCCTCTCACCATTCCAGTCCAGTCTGAGTACATGTTATTTATCACCACCCTTTGGATACGTCCCTGTAACCATTTTTTTACCCAAGCACAAACCATATGGTCCATGCCTGCAGATCACAGCTTGTATATTAAGTGTTTATGGGGGACTGTATCAAATGCTTTTACAAAACCCAGATATACCACATCCACAGGCCTCCCCCAATCTAGGTGGCAGCTCACTGCCTCGTAGAATGTTAGCAGATTGGTCTGGCAGGAACGACCTTTCGTAAACCCATGCTGATTACCGCTAATGATATTCTTTTCCTCTGTAAATCTTTGAATATAGTTCCTAATCATCCCCTCCAATAATTTACCCACTATTTATGTTAAGCTGACTGGCCTATAATTCCCAGGAATATATATCTGCCCTTTTTTGAATATTGGTACCACATTGGCTTTTCTCCAATCAGCTGGTACCAATCCTGTCATTATGCTGTCCACAATGATTAGGAACAATGGCCTGGCTATAACCTGACTGAGTTCTCTGAGGACTCTCGGGTGTAAGCCATCTGGTCCTGGTGATTTATTTGTGTTAAGTTTATTAAGTCTTTCCCTGACTGTGGCCTCAGTTATCCATGAGGGAATGTCCTGTGTTGTGACGTTATAGTCCCGGTCGGTAAACCCTTGTTTTTCCTGCATAAAAACTGAGGAAAAGAAGGTATTTATTAGTACAGTTGCCTTTGTTGTGTCATCTGTAACCATCCTCCCATCATCATCTATCTGTGTGCAATGTGTTCTGATTTTGCCTTTTTACTGTTAATATATCTAAAAAATTTATTTGGTTTCTTTTTACTTTCTTCCACTATGTGTCTCTCGTAATTCTTTTTAGCCGCCGTTTGTGATTTTACAGTTCTTATTGCATTCCTTGTAGTGTTGGAATGCTGATGGTGACCCAATCCCTTTATCTTTTTTTAAAAGGCCATATTTTTCTCCTTAATGAGACTTTTCACATTACGGTTTAGCCACCCAGGTTTACTCTTTGCTCTTCTATATTAATTGCCTATTGGAATGTACTGTGTGATACCTTTGTTTAATATGCTCCTAAATCATTCCCATTTCTTCTGCCTCCAATGTTTCCAGGATTTGGTCCCAATTTATGTAATGTAACAATGATCGCAATTTGCTTGTTTAAAATTTGGTGTTTTTGTGCTACCCTCGTGCCTCCTTTTCCTATGATTTACGCTAATTGTGATAATCCTATGATCGCTAGATCCCAAATTGTCGCATATCGCCACATCAGACTTGGATCGTTCATAATTAATAGATCTAACAGGGCATTCTTTCTAGTCGGGGAATCCACCAATCGGGACATGAAGTTGTCCTGTAAGACATTTATGAAATGACGGGCCTTTGATGAGTGAGCTGTTCCCTCAGCCCAGTCAATATCGGGATATCTGAAGTCCCCAATTATGATTACATTTCCCTGTTTCCCTGCCATTTGTAACTGTGATAGTAGTTATAGCTCCTCCTCCTCCTGCAGGTTGGGTGGCCTATAACATACCCCCACTACTAATTTCCTGCTTACTTCTTTTCTTTGAAATTCTACCCACACTGATTCAACCTCCCCCCTAGTCCCAGTCATAATGTCGCTCCTCTCTACCACCCTTGCATCATTTTTGACATATAGACACACCCCTCCCCCTCTTCTACCTTCCCTGTCCTTGCGAAAAAAGGAATACGCCTGTATGTTGGCAAGCCAATTGTGTGGGCTGGTAAACCAAGTTTCTGTTATTTCCACAAAATCTAAGTTCTCCTCATGTAAGAGTGATCGTAAATGCTAATTTTTATTGAAATAACAAAATGTTATACTTATCTGTTCTGTGCAAAGGTTTTACACAGAGAAGCCCCGATTTTCTACTTCTCAGGTCCCCTGCCGATGCTCCTGGCTCCTCCCCTAGCAAGCCGCTTGCTCTGGGGCATTCGTGTATGCTCTCTCCTGAGCTACGTTTATTGACACAGAATGCAGCTCAGCCCCACCCTCATGCCTCCTCACTGGCTGTGATTGACAGTAGCGGGAACCAATGACTCCTGCTGCTGTCTTTGAGCCAATGAGCAGAGAGAAAGTGAGAGGGCAGCTGCCCCCGTGTACATCTGTGGATTGAGATCGAGCTTAGGTACCGTAAGTATAAGGAAGGCTGGGGGGGAGCTGCATGCAGAAGGTTTTTTACCTTAACCTCCCTGGCGGTATGATTATTTCAGATTTTTGATGCTGAAAGCGGTACAATTATTTTGCACGGAAATTTGGCGTTTTATATTGTAGGCCTGTAATTCTTAGGAATAACTCACTTAAATCTGTCCAAACAAGAGTCTAGTAGACATCCCGGGTATGATAAAGTTTGAAAAACGAAATCAAAAATTACAATATAATAAATAACTATAAATTTTTAAAACAAATAATAATATAATAATAATAAAAATGATTCAATAATGTAATCAAATCAAAAACACTGAAATTTGCTCAGTTGCAGAATTGTCGCTTTCGTTACTTTTAGTGTTTGATGATGACTGTTCCCACGAATCACTATTGCTCAATTCTGCAAGTGATTCTAATTTATTATCGCTGTTTTCTAGCTGGTCTAAAAGCACTTTTGATGTAAACGGACATTTTTTGGTTGCTATGGACAATCTCCAGCTTCCTGGCAGAAAGAATAGTATTTATAACATAAAACTGTATACTGTATACAGTATACTGTATCTATACTGTGTTTTTTACTTTTTGAATTTGGCACCGAACTCCGTCCCCGTGCTTTGCAATGCTCACAGGGAACGGAGCTCAGCACTGTGAATTGAGCGAGGCACAGCGGCTCGCAGATCACAGCGGGGAGACATCGCAGGATCCAGGGGACAAGGTAAGTAACCTCTACATGGATCCTGCGATGCGATCCCGAGTCTGGCTCGGGGTTACCGCTTTTGGTACTGAAAATCCACCCCGAGCCAGACTCGGCAATACCGCCAGGGAGGTTAATGCAGACAATGTATTAAGGTAAAAAACTTCTGCTTTTAAACCACTTTAAGCAGCACAGACGCTTACATTTACAGACCGTAGAGGGCAGCAGATCCCTACAAGTGCTTAGTTAAAAACCCTGAAAAAAAGACTGAACCATTGTATCAATCCAATAATGGGGATCTAGATTATTGTAGATGCCCGTTAGGGACTGAATATTAATAAAACTATTACTGATCTTTAAACAAATATATGTAGCGCTACTCCCGCAGGAGCCGCTGGTGAATGGGATCCCCCAACCTGCACAGCCAGCACACAGAGTCAGGAAACAGTCAGAGCAGCTTTGTTTTTTTTTTCTTTAGGGGATTTGAACTTGGATGGAGATGGGGAATATAGGATGCCCACTTCAACAGTGTAGTAGTCTTCAGGGACAACTATATACTGTACATCTAGTATATGCACTCCTCTACCTCCTGCACAAACTTTCTTGCAGATCTACTCCTTCTCCTCCAGCACAACTTATGCTTATGGAACTACAACACCCAGGACCAGATGGCACTGTTTGAATAGTGTAACACAAGGCTCAGTTAGACTAGTAGTAAATGCCCTTTACAGGTAGGGACTGCGGGCCCATTTGGTGTAGCAAACAAAGTCCTAGTGAACAGCTGTCCTATCTGTGGCTGCTGCTCCCAGTACCACCTCCTCAGGCACTGCCAGCCCATCTGGCTGCAGCTGCCCCTTTCTCCTGCTCATGCCACCACGGTCCTCTCAACTGACTCTGCATCCATCCCAGACTGCTCTCTCCCAGTCCTCTCAGGCTGCCTTTCAGTCCTCCCAACTGTGTGTCACTCACCAGCCCACCTGGTTGTCTTGCTCCCTGGAGATTTGCCCGGCAGTGTCCTCCTGCTGTCCTCTCCTTGCTCCTGTGCCTCCTGGTCAGGATCCCTCTGTGTGCCATGAGAAGTGTCCCTTCTGGCCCAGGCCTGAGTTTGACCCCCAGACTAGGGGGTTACACTCAAAGGCCTCTGACAGCCTAAAACTCCATCTCAAACTTCCACCCAAACTCCACTGCCCCCAGCTGGGCTTAACCTGAGTATTTGAGGGGGCCTTCCCCCTGCCAACCCATCTGTTGGGGATTAGTCAGGGCCCTCAGAACACTCCAGACAGCTCCACCCTACTTCCCCTTCTTCTAGAAGTTTCCAGTAAGTTCTAGAAGTAGGGGGATGTCTCAGTGATGCTGCCTTTGAGTCACCCAGCCCTCCCTGGATCTCTACCCAACCTAGGAAAAAAAACACACAGGCTTGGCAAACCAAGCCTGCACAACTTTACCTGCACTCACAAACAATCTAACTCTAGCACACTAGCAACGCTAGGGGGTGCTACATATATTTTTTTATATTTGTTCACTTTTTGTCTTGGAATGGTGCAATGGTACCTGAAAGAAAGCCGTAAAGTGATTGTAAACCTTGGTGTTTTTTTTAAATAATATGCATTTTATACTTACTTGATCTGTGCAATGGTTTCACACAGAGGAGCCCTGATCCTCCTCTTCTGGGGTCCCCAGCCAGTGCTCCTGGCTCCACTTCTTTTAAGAGTGCCCCCATAGGTAGCCACTTGGGGGCACTCATGCAGGAATGAGATTTTTTTTTGCAGTCAGTTGACAATAAGCTGATTTGGGTGGGTGGATTACAATTAATATACAAGAAGCCCTCACCTGACCCCTAAGCCAGCAATTTTGCACTGCTGTTTCAGACATTGGCTGGGCCTCTCAGCCCTTTGGGCCCATAGTAGCTGCATTAAAGTGATACTAAAGTATACTTTTTTTAAAATAACAAATATCTTACCTGCCCCGTGCAGTTGTTTTGCACAGAGCAGCCCCGATCCTCCTCTTCTCGGGCACTCCTGGCCCATCCCTCCTGTTTATTTCCCCCCACAGCCAGCAGATTGCTATGGGGCACCTGAGCTGAGCCGCAGCTCCGTGTGTCCATTCAGACACAGAGCTGTGGCCCAGCCCGCCCCCTCTCTCTCATTGGCTCACTGACTTTGAATGACAGCAGCGGGAGCCTATGGCGCTTCGCTGCTGTCTCAGCCAATGAAGAGGGAGAGTGCTGGACAGCAGGACTTGTGAAAGATTGCTGGATGAAGATGGAGTTCAGGTAAGTATTAGGGGGGCTGAGGGGGGTTGCTGCACACAAAAGTGGGCTGCTGCACACAAATGCATAGAATGCATTAAGATTAAAAAAAACTTCTGCCTTTACAACCACTTTAACTACTATGGATGTAGTAATTCACTAAGCCCATTGCTGAAATGTTGCTCTTGTCCATATAAAGTAAACAAGTGTAAGAAATGAAGTGGACAAGAGTGCAGGGAAGTCCATAACAGTGTAGTAAAGTACTAAATGTCTTGTGTTGTATTTTTTATTTCATGCAACAATAAAAGCACAGTCTTCTGCCTAACATTAATACTGTACATATTCTCTTACATGTCATTGAAGAAAACAATGAAAAATGCAACAGTTAATAATGTCCTCTGTTATGTTTTATTATCCCACAACTCTCCATTCAGATACATTGACCTAATTTGCCTTGACAGAAACATGATCCAAGTATCAGAATTGTACAAGTGCGGGAATCGCTCAGCCATTTTGGGAATTTGCTTTCATTTGTAGTTAAGTTATTTTGTAGAGTACAATAAATATTATTCAGTATTGGCAGATTTAGCACTTGAGGGAGAGGAAACCAGTTTGTAGATTTAATTTAATGTTATTTTTTTAACAACAAAACATTAATATCTTTTATGTAGCATGAACATCCTTGCATTGTCATGCTAGTAATTTTTCACATGGTTCATTTTGGTAATTGAAAAACATTGTTCTTATTTTTGTTACTGTAAGCATATTCACTTTACTAAATAACACTTAATGAATTGTTATTGTATCACCGACCTTCCCGGAGGCACATAAGCAGTGTACTCAAACTGTTGTATAATGTAACACAGCAAGAAGCAGAAAATGGAGAAAAAATGCACAATATGTTTTAGTGTTTCAATCTTTAAGTCCCTGAAGACGTAGCACTTTAGCAATTGTGATAATTCTAGTATAAAAAACAAAGAACAAAGAGCGTATCTGTCATGTGCTGTGTTTAACTGCTCTATTGTACTGTAAAATGCTTTGCAAATGTAAAATCTGCTTGGTTTTTTGAGAGGACTACAATGCTTTTGCATGTCACCTAGTTAGTGTTTGAATTAAAGGGCCTATCTAGCCAGGCTGATGAGCATTTCTAGAAAACTACACATGCTTGAAATGAATTGTTACATTTGACAAAGTAGTGTTTATACTCTGGGCCCAACATGCCAAATGGGTTGAATAAATGTATTTCTCTTTGAGTTTCAAGTGGGTGAAACTCCATTCTGTGTGTTAGTGCCTGCAATTGTCAAAATACAGATAACCATATGAAAGATGATGAAGGTACTTTGAGCTTAAGGGAACCTTTGTTCACTTCAAAGATGTAATTCTGTCAGGGAGAAGCTCTATTTTTTTCATATTTCTTTGAACGCAATTGGATATTTGAATTTCCTATTGTTTCACTACAGCTCGCTTTGCACTTTTGTAAAGCAGAATCATTCAACTTCATTGCACCTCACTTCCACTCACAGTTTTCTGTGGTAAGGTCTCACTTTATGGATCTGTAACTGTAGCTTCTTAAATCTGGCCATGCACTTGTATTTTTAAACAAATGTTCGTACGAACATTTGTATGAACATTCTCATCAGTACATTCAATGACATGGTGAAAGCAAAAGACATTTACTTTAACCACTTACTTACTGGGCACTTATACCCCCTTCTTGTCCAGGCCAATTTCCAGCTTTCAGCGCTCTCACAATTGGAATGACAATTGTACAGTCATGCAACACTGTACCCAAATTAAATTGTTATCATTTTTTTCATCCAAACAGAGCTTTCTTGTGGTGGTATTTAATCATCACTGTGTTTTTTTATTTTTTGCTAAACAAACAAAGAAAGACTGAAAATGTTGAAAAAAAAAAAACATTTTTCATGTTTTGTTATAAAATTTTGCAAACAGGTAATTTTCCTTCTTCACTGATGGGCAATGACGGGTGGCACTGATGGGCACTAATGAGGTTGCACTGGTTGGCACAGATCAGGAGGCACTGATGAGGCTGCACTGATGGGCACTGATAGATGGCACTGATGGGTGCTGATAGGTGGCACGAAGAGGTGGCACTGATAGGTGGCACTGATGGTCACTGATAGGCAGCACTGGCGGCACTGACGAGGAGACACTGATGATGAGGCACTGATGGCACTGGTTGGCAGCACTGATGGGCACTGATAGGTGACACTGGTGGACACTGATTAGCAGTGCTGATGGGCACTGATAGATGGCACTGGTGGGCATGGATCTGCAGTACTGGAGGACACTGATTAGCAGCGCTGGTTGGCTACTTAGGGTTACTGGCTTCATTCTTTTCTTCCCGCTGTGAACCAGCTTCTGTTTATTTCTGTGCAGCTGTCATTGGCTGACAGCTGATCATGTGGTAAAGGGCCCGCTGTGATTGGCCTTTTACCCTGCTCTGTGATCAGCCAAGTCCAAAGCGGGCAGTGCGAGAACAGGAGGACGTACATGGAGGCCCTCCTGGCACTTGATGTCCACGCTGTTGCCGTCATTCGCTATAGCGCAGATGTCAAGTGGCTAAACATTCATTTTTTTGAATGAATGGACTTTCCCAAACAAAAACCCACATTCAATGTTAGAAATCTATTCATTTGACTTGAACATTTTTTTTTATTAATACAGACATGCAGATATTGTGCTACTTGCTTCATTTGATATATTTTTATTATATTGATGATGGCATTACTTTATTAGAAACTCTGTATTGCCCAAGAATAAACACATTGAAACATTCCTTACCATATTTCACTGCAGGTTTAAGTATAGTTAGTAAATTAAAAACGAAGAATTTCCCAGCTCAACTTACCGACCAGCCTGCAACCAACCAGATAATTTGGTTGATTGCAGGCTGGTCGGTAAGTTGAGCGGAGCATTTCTTTGGTTTTGTTTTGCATGCGTTGCCCTTCCATATGCTCCTTACTGCAAAGGCCAGGTATAGGTGAGGGCAGTGGCCATTTGTTTGTACTGGTTAAGTATGGTTAGTTCCTGCAAAGAAAAAACGTGCTAGTCCATTTTTTACAATTATGAGAAAATATATAACTGCGTTAACCCAGCGAGAGAAAAAACAAGCTGCTACATAAAAATATGACAAATATTCCAAGGTAAAATGGTGTAAATATGTAGCGCTACAACATGCCAAGAAAAAGCTTATGTGAAAATAAATATAATTCAAAAACTTAAGAGTGACTCCCCACTGTGACATGGGTATAAATAAAGTCAGTGATAAAGTCCCACAATATAGTAAAAAGTGAAATCCAATACATGTGGAGAAATCTTCTGGTATGTGATTAATCTACATGGAAATCTTGAAATGTAGAGAGATAGAATACTCTTACCCGAACTGGTGGATTCGGATGCCGTTGGCACCGAATCAAACGAGCTTAGAGATCCAGATGGATGGCTGTCCTGGAATGAAATGGGGGTGAAGGATCTCAAACCACATCTCCCTTTATCTGGAACAGCTACAACGGTATCCACCACCCGAAGGGAGTCCCACGTTCGGCAGGAGGGTCCAAATCTCACGTCACATAAAAATGTGGAAAGAAAAACTGCTCCAATCGTGCAGTTCAAAAATGGTAGGTTTATTGGGACAAACCAATATACAGATATAAAACATGATCACGAAAGATAAAAATGTAAAAACAAAGTGTGGGGAATGATAAGCTTGGCCCGACGCGTTTTATCCGATTGGACTTCTATAGGGGCATTAAACCATTCTCCCACACTGTATATAAATATATAAACTTTACAATGATAATACAACCAATCAAGATCAATCAGGAAATCAAGAAATGGTCTGGCTGTGGATAGGACAAAAAAAGTCAGCTGATATTCAGCATTTAAAATAACCAATGAGGAAAGGGCATAAATGGTTTTTACCAATCGCCTATTCTTTCATTGGAAACATGTGACAGTGAATCCTATTTTTTGCGGCAGATGCTGCATGGAAAAGCCAGCGAAAATGAGGGCATGGTGATGTAGCTAGTGGCTCTCGCCAATTAGGGACCTCTGTGTCTTGCACATGAATAACGTGATGTCCCAACATAAACAAAAAACACATGACCGCGCCTCCAGGCTCCAATCATGTGATTGAAAGCACGCGACATGATCCAGCAGGACGTAGCTGCGCACACAAGGCGCCGTAAACGACCACTCTGGAGGCACGTGACTGCGCTGTAACCAAGACAATGCCAGTGACGTAGTCCCGCAGGCCATCACGGAACTCCGCACGCCTCAAAACATCCACTATAGGGACACATGACTGCGCTATGAGTTCGGATTGGGTGACACTGAAAACACAAATCGTAGGTGTCACCCGAACAAACCATTCTGTGCAGCTGTACGCAGTCAGCAGTTAAATTAGATGAGCACCAGCTACGATTTTACCATCTATCATTTTCTAAAAACAGTTTTTTTTTAATTCTGCAAATACATACAGATATCATAAGCACTAAAAACGTTGTCTTATAATTCGGCATTACATTTGTTATCCCCCCAAAATAGAGTTACATAGCCCACTTCTAAAATACTTCTACACTGTAACCCACTTTTTACAGGTAGCGGTACCCCCGTGAGGGCTGCTGATTAACTCTATTCCCCACTGGCTACCCCAACTCTGCAGATCCTCCCTTACCTCTGAAACCTTGGGTTCCATTCTGCAATAGGATGTTATCAATGAGAAACTCACACAATGTCACTGAACTACTCAGAAAGTTTACTAAAATGAATGATGGAACACAATGAACAATGTGAATAAACACAAACAGTAAAAGACAGTTGGTATAATTCAATTTAGAAACCGTTGACTGTATTATGACCGCTGGGAGTATATGTAAACAGGTGTACAGTGGAACAAGTGTTCAATATCCTTCAATACCTGTATAAAACACCTTCCCACTGAGGCCTCAATACACACTCCAATTGCAGCACAATATTCCCTACATTAAATAACACAGTGCAATGTCTAACATGTACTCAATGGCTCCCCCTAGGTGGTAATTCAAAGTTCAAACCACAAAATAGAGTAACAGTGCCTGTTAGAAAGAAAGGATGGTGAAAGTTCTTTGACTCCAAATATCTTCAGCTAGCCTGTAGTTTAAACCGCAGTATTTGTAATCCACAAAGAAAGGGAGAATAAATCACTGCAATGAATGGTATGTTGATAAATGCTTAACTGGAGAAATAAGGCACTTGTAGATTCCTCCTGATATATGTGAGTGTAATACAATACTGACCTTATAGCGCAGGGAACAAACAAACCCCAGAGTTCAGCTGTATGATGCTTGTGAAGAAGTAGATTCAACTCCATGGAACTACAAGTCTCACCAGCAGTCTGTAAAATAACTCACTCAGCAAAACTGTGCACTTTACTGGAATAGGCAGGTGCCCTCTCACCACAATAGACTCAGAGGCTGTGAGGCTCTGTCCGGACTCCCCTCCTGAAGTCTCCGTCTGATGAAAAGATGGCGCCGCCACGCTGTACCACAACTCCGGATGGCTGAAGTGCAGGAAGTTTCCAGATGTTCTGGTGCTGCAAACCGGTCCGCTTGCTAGGCTGGCAAGGCTGTATTCTGAAGTACCTCAGAGGCGGGTGATCCGGCTCCGCACTGTATAGGCCGCAGTCTCTTACTCCTGGTCACATACACAGACCTCCTGTGGCAGGTATTGAATGGCGTCCAGAGAGGCTGAAAGATGACCGCGCTCGTCCTTTTATTACTGCTCCCAGCATGCAGTGCTGCACGCTTTGCATTGTCTGTATTGTAGTTCAGGGCTGATCCAGCTAACAGAGTCACTTCCTCCTCCAGACTACATCTCCCACAATGCTTTGCTTACTTCTCAGGAATTAGAAGAAAATCCTAACAGCATTAAGACAACACTAGAGGGAGCCAAGCTCATTTGAAATAATAACCACTGTAATAACTATAGCAGCAAACCCTTGGCTACATACAATTAGACTGAAATTCCCTGGCCAAGTGAACAACTGCCCACAAATAAAGGTGTGTTGGTTGGTCAGGGATGGGGTGGAGTTATGGTATCAGACAAAGCAGGAATCCTTCACCCCTGTACCCCCCTAAATGTATGTGCATCTTATTAGCATCCAGGACAGAAGTAACGTCTTCCCTAGAAAGACATCAGACATTTACAGAAGTTTATTCATTTGAGATATTTACACAGCACCAACATTTTACGCAGCACTTTTATAAACTGTATATTGCATATTCATATCAGTACCTGCCCTCAAGAAGCTCACAATCAAATGTCCCTAACTCACGTTCATATACATACTAGGGCCAATGTTCAATCTTTTTCATTTGAACCAAAAAGCATAGTACAAACATTGGTAATTATGGTCTTTTTACAGGTTGAAATGGGCATTATACCCACAGTTAGTACTACACAAGCCAAAAATAAACAATTCACAAGATCACAGTAACAAAATTTCAATTAACAAATGGAAATTACAGAACAATAGCAACAAGGGAGTCACGCCATTTAGGACAAGAACGGTAAAGGTTATCGGGCATGAATAGGTCCTAAACCAGATGTTCCAAAGTAGATAGATTGCATGATTAGCACTAAGAACCAACTGATATATACCAGGGAATAAAGAAGACAAAGTAGGGGTAAAGTAGGAATTGGGAACTTATAGAAGAGAGCTTGAGGTCAGCTGCACACATCTGGAGCAGCTGCAGGCCACAGCCCTATAGATGGGTGATAATGTATGGCTCTAGCAAGGTGGAATCAAAGCCAGAGGATAAGAATTTATCTACCCATGGCTGACAAATCCTCACATGCTTACAGACTTTGTTGAGCAAGGTCGCCGCAATTTTGTTATAAATCATGGCCTGTGTGATTTAATATTTTGTTTCCAATATGCATAGGTTCAGGGTCTTCCAGGCCCTGGCTACTAGGACCAATTTAGAAAGGAGCCAATTAACCTATCAGCATGTCTTTGAAGTCTTGGAGGAAAACCACAGAGGCACAGGGAGAACATGCCAACTCCAGGCAGGTAGTGCCATGGTTCAGAATTCAACCAATGACTCTAGTACTACCAGACAGATGCGCTAACTGTTTATGTACTGAACTGCCTGTTATCTTTTATGTGCTCTGCCTACAGCTACAGTTTAGGTAAAGCAACCTTTTTTGATAGAGTAGGGAAAGGTCTCCCTCTGTCAAGTTCCTACTGCTGTCTGTGTCCCAATGGAGACAACTGTTCAGTGACAAGTGTTATACAGGGGGGTTGAGTTACTGTACTAAAACTGGAGAGCGCACAATCTGGTGCAGCTGTGCATGGTAGCCAATCAGCTTTTAACTTCAGCTTGTACAATTAGGCTTTGACAATAAAACCTGGAAGAGGATTGGTTTCTATGCAGAGCTGCACCAGATTTTGCACTTTAGTTTTAGTAAATCCACCCAAGTATGTCTATCAAGTGTCAACACATAGTTTGTGCTTCCATCTTCGTTTTATTTTTGCTTGTAGCTTCCTCTCTTCTTTTTGTTATAGTGCACAATCCAGTGGTAGTCTGACTGTCATGTATGCAAGTATCCAACGTCAGGAAAGCAGATTGCCCAGGATTATTACATCAACACTTCTTCATAAACTCGACATTTAACATTCTTTTCTGCAACATATGCAGAAACTCGAACACTGTAAAATAAATTTTATGTTTCAAAATGACATTAGATTAACTTTGCATCAGGCGTTTTTTATTTGCAGAAAGTAGCAGGGAAAGAAAGCTACATTTATGGTAATTACCAATGTTTATAATGAATAACTCATGACAAGAGATTGTTTAACAATTACTGTAGGTTAGCAATTTGTTTAAAAAAATGTGAAGAAGAAGAATATCAAACAGTTTGGGAAGTTCACACATCTTTACTGAAAGGGACAATGAGAATTTGAAAGGAAAATTATGTGTAATTTTTAGAAGTAATAACAGCAGAAGTAATACAAATAGAATAGACCTTGGTTGATTGTCAGGGCTGATGAATATCTTGATCTGCATGGCAATGACATTAAAAATTGCATTCTTCAAAGACAGCTGACATTATTGCTATAAAAAGCCCTGCTCCTGTTGTAAGACAAATATAAAGAACTGATTTACAGCAGAATTAAAGTCTAGTTTAAAGATACAGCATTTTGTAGCAGCTTGCTGGGATGAAGACAGAGACTTGCAGATCAGAGGGATTACCATTATTCATCCCACTAATAATAGTAGAAACATCATGACCCTATTTAGATGTCCAACTGCCCTAGGCATAAGTTAATTTCAATTCTTTCATTGCTTTCATCCTCGCAATTGCAGCAGATTGTTACTGTGAAAATGGTGTTTAAAGGAAGCATGTCATGGTTTACTACGGTCATAAATGGCCTATGATAGTAAAAAGTTCTTTAAAGCATCAGTTATGATAATTGCGGTGTTTTCCACTTTCAAGGGGTGGTAAAAGGTACCTCTTGTGGATGGAGGCACCTAGTATAATGGGGAGATTTTTCAACTAGTTGGCCTGACCCTCAACTCTTCTACATACAAGTACAGAAGCAAAGTTGTTGTTGTTTTGGTGAAGGAGAAATTTCCCCTCACTCTTTTCTCCCAGAAAGATATCTGCTGATCTATGACAACACTTAGGCCCCTTCTGCCCTAAATTGCACTACCGTTGTTAACTTGGTAATGTGCATTGTGTTAAGACAGCACATTAAAGCGGAACTGCACCGCATCTGATCACCACAAACCAATAATGCTATTTAATTCATTTTTAACCACTTCCCGGAAGTATTTCTTCTACTATCGGAGGCCCGGGCGCGACGTTATAGGGCCGCTGGAAGTACACAAACACGAGGACGCAGCTGGAAAGGCCGAGAGTTTTTTTTTTAACTCAGCCTTTCCCGCCTGGAGGAGAGATGTGGGGGTCTTATTGACCCCACAACTCTCCATAAAGAGGACCCGTCAGGCATTATTCCTATTCCTATTCCAAGGGATGTTTACATTCTTTGTATTAGGAATAAAAGTGATCAAAACATTTTTTTAAGAGAAAGTGTCAAATTAAAAAAATAAATGTAAAATAAAGAATAAAAAGTATAAAAATTTCAAGCCCCCCCCCCCCGCCTGCTCATGCACAGAAGCGAACGCATACATAAGCATCGTCCACATAAACGTCCATGTACACGGCGTTCAAATCACACATGTGAAGTATCGCCACGTGCGTTAGAGCGAAGACAACAATTCTAGCCCAAGACCTCTGTAGCTCTAAACATGTAACCTGTAACAAAAATTTAAAGGGGTTGTAAAGGTAAAAATTTTTTCACCTTAATGCATTCTATGCATTAAGGTGAAAAAACTTTTGACAGTACCGCCGCCCCCAGCCCCCCCCGTTTTACTTACCTGACGCCTCGAATCTTCGCTGCTCGTGCTCGTCATCTTCATTGCAGCTCAGCCTGGTCGCTGATTGGCTGCAGTGGATGGATTGAAAGCAGCGCAGCCATTGGCTCGCGCTGCTGTCAATCACATCTGATGACGCGGCGCGCCGGGGGGCGGGGCCGAGTGATACAGCGAGCGGCTATAGCCGCCGGCTGTATCACGGGAGCGCGCCCGCAAGCACTCACCACCGTGCGAGGGAGCTCGCATGAAGGTGGTAAATGCTTGCGGGGAGGAGCTGAAACAGCCGCCGAGGGACCCCAGAAGACCAGGTTCGGGGCCACTCTGTGCAGAACGAGCTGCACAGTGAAGGTAAGTATAACATGTTTGTTATTTAAAAAAAAAAAAAAAAATAACTTTACAACCCCTTTAAAGCATTGCCTATGGAAATTTTAAGTACCGAAGTTTGGCGCCATTCCACGAGTGTGTGCAATTTTAAAGCATGACATGTTAGGTATCTATTTACTCAGCGCAACATCATCTTTCACGTTATACAAAAAAAAAAAATTAGGCTAACTTTACTGTTTTGTTTTTTTTATTTATGAAAAACACATTTGAAAAATCACTGACATATAAGTTGCAACAACTGCCATTTTATTCCCTAGGGCCTCTGATAAAAAAATATATATAATGTTTGGGGGTTATGAGTAATTTTCCAGAAAAAAAATGATGATTTTTACATGTAGGAGCGAAGTGCCGGAATTAGCCCAGATGGGAAGTGGTTAATATTGAAGGCAAACTCACCTATCCATTCATGTCTCCATGCTTTATTTTGCTGAAAAATCACTTTGAAAAACACCCCCTAGCATTTCTGGCTTGAGTAAAGGCAGGTGATTCATGTCACATTTGCTTCCTGGAATCTATCTGCCCTTAGCTCAGGCATGCAGGCAGGAGGTTGTGCTTATTCGAGAAAAACCCTTCTTCCGTCCTGAAGACTCCATTTGTCTATGCCTGAAACCAGAAAGTAACTGAAGAAATGTAAAAAAAATGTAAAACATGTAAATATGATACACTTTCCTGTATATTTACTAATTCTAGCAGCATAAGGATTACAAATAGTCAATGTTGAGTGAGAAGTTCCACTTTCATTTTAAATGGACTTCTTATACAACACAATGCACAGCAAAATTAGACATGTACCTTTTTCAACAGACCACAACACACACATTTTTCCAATCGATGCATTGTGGTGCACTGCAGCTAATTGAGTTGGGGTGCAATTGCAAGTGGAAAACACCACTGAGCATGTGTTGCATCAACCTGCATTTTACTGCATGTTACTACAAAACACAGCTGTGGATCCAACTTTACAGACCACCAACTAATCTGTGTCATCTGTCAATAAGAAGTCTGCAAAGTAAAGGCAATGGTAGTGCCTTACCTGTATTACGGTAAAGTGCATGTAAACCCAAAATCTATGTTTCAGTATGTTTGGCATTTTCCCTTGCTGTATACAGTTTTACTTGAGTGGAGATGAACACAAAAAGTGTAGATTTGATATATTATAGTGAATATCTTTAAATTTTGATTGTACCTAAGGATAACACTGAAAAAAAATACATTTAAAGGATCACTAAAGATATATATTTATGTTTTAAATAACAAACATGTTATACTTACCTCCACTGTGCAGCTCGTTTTGCACAGAGTGGCCCCGAACCTGGTCTTCTGGGGAGCCCTCGGCGGCTGTCTCGGCTCCCCCCACCCCGCAAGGACTCAACACCTTCATGTGAGATCCCTTGCATGGTGTTGAGTGGTTGCGGGCGCGCTCCCGTGATACAGCCAGCGGCCATAGCCGCTCACTGTATCACTTGGCCCCGCCCCGGCACGCCGCATCATTGGATGTGATTGACAGTAGTGCGAGCCAATGACTGCGCTGCTTTCAATCCATCCACTGTAACCAATCAACGGCCAGGCTGAGTGGCGAAGAGGATGTCGGGGGCAAGCGTGGGACTTCCCAGGGGTCAGGTAAGTAAAACGGGGGGGCTGGGGGGCCGGTATTGTCAAATGTTTTTTCACCTTAATGCATAGAATGCATTAAGGTGAAAAAACTTTTATCTGGATATTCTCCTCCAAAATAGCAATGTATTTCCTGGCTTGAGATTGTGCCTTTGCACTTTAGTTCTGTGGTATCTGCAGTTGAGTATCTGCAATGTAAGATCTAAGGCACTGCTGCATCTGGCTGCAGGTTTTAAGAGATTTGGAGTGAGATTTGGTTATGTCAGTACTGAACTACTTGCTGTTCTCTCTACCGGAGGCTCCAGGAAGAAAAACCCTGGCCACCTCCACACAGGAACATGGTGCAGAACAAGGAGTGGTAAATCAGTAATAGGAAAAAGTCAACTGCAAGGATATCAAAGGCAATACTCGTACCTTTTTTTTTTGCCCTTTGCATGTATTTTTGTTGGCCATAGCTTTCAGAGTTGAGTTACTCATGAAATGCATTTTTTTTTGCAAATCTGTTGCAAATTTTCTTGCCTAGAGGTCCTGCTAGTAACAATGCTTTTTAGGCTGACAAAGCTAAGCCACTGCCTATCAGTGAGTAGCAGCGGTGTCAGTCTGCCAAGTGCACTCCTTCATTTGGTCAGTGGGCTGCCTACTAGATCTGCAGGAGTCTGAAAATGGAAAATGTAATACTTTTCTTTCTGTGATTTCTCTTCCCTGGTGCCTATCCATGGCAGCATACACATGGTTGGTTGCTCTGCCCACATCTAACCCACAGAAGCACTTTAACTCTATAAAGAAATGAACCACCTCCTCACTCCATTTGTGTAACTAGACTCAAACGTAGACATACAGTATCTCTGTAGAGTCTATAGACATACAGACATCTTTCCGCTCTACCCAGTTCCTATCGGGAAGCCCGTTTGTCTGTATGCTGGTCCGACGGACCAAATACGATGCAAGGGCAGCTACAGCACCTGCCCGCGAGAATGTTTCCAGCGCGATCCTATTGCACTGGTTCTCAGCGACAGGGTACTATACATCTCGCGCTCGCTGCAATAGGAAAAACACATTTTCCTATTGCAGCGAGCGCGGGAGGGAGGCAACAATGCCCCTTAGGTCTGGTATGGATTTTAAGGGGAACCCCCTATGCCAAAAAAACGGCGTGGGGGTCCCCCCAAAATCCATACCAGACCCCTATCCGAGCATGCAGCCCGGCTGGTCAGGAAAGGGGGTGGGGACGAGCAAGCGCCCCCCCTCCTGAACTGTACCAGGCCGCATGCCCTCAACATGGGGGGTGGGTGCTTTGGGGAAAGGGGTGCCCTGCGACCCCCCCGCCACCCCAAAGCACCTTGTCCCCATGTTGATGAGGACAAGAGCCTCTTCCCAACAACCCTGGTGGTTGGTTGTTGGGGTCTGCAGGCGGGGGCTTATCGGAATCCGGGAGTCCCCTTTAATAAGGGGCCCCCAGATCCTGGCCCCCCGCCCTATGTGAATGAGTATGGGGTACATCGTACCCCTACTCATTCACCTGGGGAAAAAAGTGTCAATAAAAAACACACTAGGTTTTAAAGTAGTTTATTAGGCAGCTCCAGGGGTCTTCTTCCGACTTTGGGGGTCTCTTCTGACTTCTCCGCTCTCTCCGGCCTCTTCTCCCAGTGTTCGGTTCTTCTCCCGCTCTCCGACCTCTTCTCCACTCTCCGATTCTTCTCCCGCTCTCCGGTTCTTCTGCCGGGCTCCTCCGCTATCCCCCACCCCTTATGATGGCACAGTCTCAGCATGCCCCAGGACTGTGACGTCATAAGGGACGAGGTCACCGAGTGACATCACCCGGTGACCACGCCCCATGCCTATATAAGTCGTTGCGCACCGTGAACACAGCAATACAGTGGGAGAGAGCGTTGTGTCAACATCAGAAGAAGAGAAGAGGGAAGGAGACAGCGGAGAAGACCGGGCCACCGCTAGCAAGAGAGCTGCAAATGAGCAGAAGATAGCGGAGGAGCCCGACAGAAGAACCGGAGAGTGGGAGAAGAACTGGAGAGTGGAGAAGAGGCCGGAGAGCGGGAGAAGAACCGGACCCCGGGAAAAGGGGCCGGAGAGAGCGGAGAAGTCGGAAGAGACCCCCAAAGTCAGAAGAAGACTCCCGGAGCTGCCTAATAAATTACTTTAAAAACCTGTCTAGTGTGTTTTTTATTGACACTTTTTTCCCCAAGTGAAAGGGTAGGGGTACGATGTACCCCATACTCATTCACATAGGGCGGGGGGCCAGGATCTGGGGGCCCCCTTATTAAAGGGGGCTCCCGGATTCCGATAAGCCCCCCGCCCGCAGACCCCGACAACCAACGGCCAGGGTTGCTGGGAAGAGGACCTTGTCCTCATCAACATGGGGACAAGGTGCTTTGGGGTGGCGGGGGGGCCGCAAGGCACCCCATCCCCAAATGCCCCCCATGTTGAGGGCATGCGGCCTGGTACGGTTCAGGAGGGGGCGCTCGCTCGTCCCCACCCCCTTTCCTGACCGGCCAGGCTGCGTGCTCAGATAAGTTTCTGGTATGGATTTTGGGTGGACCCCCACGCTGGTTTTTTGGCATAGGGGGTTCCCCTTAAAATCCA
Organism: Aquarana catesbeiana; assembly: GCF_042186555.1. Taxonomy (NCBI): domain Eukaryota; kingdom Metazoa; phylum Chordata; class Amphibia; order Anura; family Ranidae; genus Aquarana; species Aquarana catesbeiana. The sequence continues at coordinate 236,476,984 of NC_133325.1, forward strand.
TACCAGACCCAAGGACCTGGTATACTCTGCGTCGGGGTCTGCAAGGTGTTAATCTCGCCGATAAAAGTGACGAGATTGACTTCCTTTTCTAGTCCCGTCGTACCTCATCACGTTCAAAATGAACGGACTTTAGTCTGTGTGTGGGCAAGTCCGTTCGTTCGGAAGTCTGCCGTAACTCCTTCGAAAGTCCGCCGGGAAGACCGTCGGACCTATTCTGACGGAAAGCCCGGTCGTGTGTGCGCGAGTCCATTCATTTGGAAAGTCCGTCGGAAGTCCGCCGAAAGTCCATCGGGAAAACCGTCGGACCTAGTCTGCTGGAAAGTCCGGTCGTGTGTACAGGGCATTACACAAATATCAAGTGGTGGCTAGACATGGGAAAAAAAGAAAAAAGTAAGACCATGGTATACATTATACTTTGAATTTGGGTACTCCCACTACTTTGTTAGATACTAATCCAAAATGTCATTTAAAAGGTACTTTTAGCTGGACTTCTGCATTCCCCAATGCCATGAATCTTCAATTTCTGAAGCTTTCTTTTTTTTTTTTTTTTTTTTAGAGCTCACTGTACTGCCTATTCAATCTACATGATAAATACAACCTAACCAAATGTATATTTGTTATCTTCCTAAGATAAGGTACGACCAAAAAAATGAGGGTAAATGGATTTAACAGCTTGTACTACTGTAATAGCAAAAAGCAGGAATAATTTAGTTTTAACTGCTCAGTTTCAAAGATGACAAGGGTTCTAGCCATTAACTAGTCTAGCAACTCTGATTCGAGATTCACTTTTGAAGAAAACATGTACTGATAAAATATAAAGGCAGTAGACTGCAGTTTTAGGGCTTTGGTTTTGAAAATGTTATTTGCCTGGTTGTTAAACTGATCCAAAGGCTTCAATAATTCTACATAACTAACCAATTTATCAATCAGGAGTTTGAAAAACAGTATATTAAAGTACATGTGGCATTGTGCATTAGGTATATACTGTAGTTTGCTCAGTCTATACAATTGCATAGCAAATTAGCTTTGGGATTGGTTTACTCAAATTAGTTTTATTTGATTAGCGCAGTTATTTTACCCTTTATACAATTGCATAACTTGTTTTCCAGTGAAAGTTACCTGGAAATCCTGCCAGTCACAGTACTTTCTCTGATAGGATGATACATTTAAGACTCCAACTTACAGTTAGCAGCAACATTATCAAACTAATATTTGCAGTTTTTCCAAATAGTAAAAAAATATGGTAAAATGTGGCTATATATATATTAGTTTTGTTGTTTTAAAGAATGCAGTAAAATCCATTATTAATTTAATAAACAACATGTATTGATCAATATAACCTGCTTTTCACCCCTTTATGCATGAGTTTCTGTGCGAGGCTAGCAAAGAGCTGAATTACCAATGGTAAATTGATTGCTTTCATGTAAAATAATAGTAACACAATGATTGGATATTGGCATCTAAACTTTGCTCCTTCTCCTTTCCCTCTTTTACATTATCTTTTCATAGTGTCAGCAAAACATAAGCCATGCTCTCTATGTGTTAATATTAAATTAAACCAATATAAGTTACATGTTAGAAAAATAAAACCAAGACTTCGGCAATTTTCCACATTGATCTGGAATACATAGGTCACTGCATTTGCATGATTTGTTGCAAAAAGTGTCTGCCCACTGAGAAACGGAAGACATTTGGTATCAGCATTGTCAAAGGTCAATTCAAGAGAATCCAATAATTTTGAAATAAACAGTCAACAGTTATATTTGTAAAATAACCCCTGAAGTGTAATTAAAAAGACAACAAAAAGAAGCTATGTAAAAGAAAAGTTCAGGGAGGCCTCTGCTACATGCACTTTAAATCAATGTGCTACCTGCTTCTACAATACTCCAAAAAAATTTATAAGTGTGAAAAAAAGCAAACTGTGTTCATTTTGAATGCCCTATCAAGTGCAAAAAAAAGCAGAAGGTATGCTTTCACATTATTGGATGATTCAATTGAACACATCCTTACCATATCTACTAAGCTCAGAAAATTTCAGTTTGCAAAGTAAGTATGTGAACGATGTTTACGCCTTTTTTATTTGTTTGGTTTTTTACAGGTTTTCTTTAAGAGCTCATTGTCACATGTGTGTTTAGCAGTCCTTGCTGCCCACCAAATGCAACATGCAGTTTAATTTTGGCCATGCCTGTGAAGCAAAATTTTGTGGCCTTGGCATGTGTACAGCCCTGAGTGGCTGCATGTCCTTCTTTAGCCGGGCAATCAGGGGACAGTAAAACTATGGCTCAGTAAATAAACAAAAACACCAAGCGCAATAATGTTCTAGCATGACATATACAATCAAATAAGTAAAATCACTTATTTGATTGTAAAACTATGGCTCAACCACCTGCTTTTAATGGCCCTGGCCACCCATGTGCATTGGTCCTAAAAGTTAGTTCTACCCAAAACCCAGGCCCTGGGTTCTGGGTGTCTTATTCTTTTTTTTTGGACATAGGGAATAATTGATATGTATGTAAATCTCAGAAGTGATATTCTATGAGTGCATTACTCATTTTACTCATTACTCATGAGTGCATCACTTCATTTTATTCATTCAATTTGACCATACCAAACACAGAAGTATGTCCCCGGTGAAATGGTAGAGTTTGTGTCCCTCAGCATTCTCATTAGAACTACAGGAACATAGGGGTTGATTTACTAAAGGCAAATCTACTGTGCACTACAAGTGCACTGCAAGTGCACTTGGAAGTGCAGTCGCTGTAGATCTAAGGGGAAAATCTGAAATCAGGGGAAAATCTGCTAATTTTATCATCCAATCACGTATAAGCAAAAATGCTGTTTTTTATTTTACTTGCATGTCCTCCTTAGATGTACAGCGACTGCACTTCCAAGTGCACTTGCAGTGCACTGGTAGTGCACAGTGGATTCGCCTTTAGTAAATAAACCCCATAGTCTCATACTTGTATCCTGTAGTTAGATTTGTATTTTAGCCAAAGTGCAACAATTTTATCATTTCCAACACACATAAGTCTTCATTTATTCATTGGTGGGTGGAAATTATTTAATTCAGAGAGCAAAATGGTAATTGCAATGATTATCATCAATTTCAACCAATTAGAATCCAAATCTTACCTCACTCTATAGACAAGGATTTGCTCCTTACACTAGATCTTTAAGGCTTTAATAGTAAATAGGCTATAAAATGTATCTTCTGCCTCTGGTTTGTAAATAGGAGAAACAACAAAAAAAAATACTGTTCATATAAGATATTCGACTCCACAAGTGTCTCTATTTTATGATCCCTTTTAAACAAACACAACCAATTGAGTAGTTTGATCCAACAGTGGACACATCCAAATGCATGGACTTTAAGTCAACACAAGTATCACACATCATACTTTCAATTTCTCCTAAATCTCCCACTCAAAATGGAAGAACAACTGAGTTTACTTTTTAAAAAAATGATAATTTCCCTCACGCCTGGTTGGGTATGCAATGTAAACACAACATTCACTTTCACTTTCCAATAGTAACATGAATCATTTTGCTAGGTTAACAGTTTCCCTACTGAGTTGTTTTAACACCCAATTTTTATTATACTTTAGGTAACACAAAGGAGTGATTGAAATTGAGAGTGGATGCTTTTGGACCACTTAAACAAAATTACCCTATTTGGAGACATGTGCTGGAGTCAAGGGAAGGTGAAATTAAAGTTGTCTTTTGGAGTTTTTAGGGGTGCAATGAGTTTAAATAGTTTATGGGGGTTAGGGAAGCTCCTTTTAACAACAATGGACCCGATTTTAGTCCATCACATTGCTACAATTGCATCTTTGTTGCCCACATATGTGTCACCTTTGCCTGTTTGTTGCCCACATACTATCACATTTGCTCTATTGTCTTGCCTGTGTGTTGCCCACATACTGTATAAGGATTTCCCATTTTTGCCCATGTACTGTCAGAATATTCAATCTGTTGCCCACATATTGTTAAAATTGCCTGTTTCTTGGCAGTATATTGTCACGCTTGCCTGTTTGTTTTCTGTTTATGGTCACAATTGCCAGCTTGTTACCATTCAACAACCCTGGACCTGTTTTTGGTCCATTCTTCGCTGGGAACATCATAGTTGCCAACATTGTAAAAAAAAAAATGGGCGTGGTTTACGCGAAATTGTGGGCGTGGCTTAAATGGGCGTGGCTCTAGAGGGTGTGGTTAGAGTCTGAAATGAATGAGGGATGGAGAGGGGGAGAGAGGGGGAGAGAGGGGGAGAGAGAGGGAAATGACGGAACAGCAGCCCCAGATCCTACACAATAGAAATATGTGTACTCTAGAAAGTTTAACAATCAGCAGATAAAGATACTCCAAACACCTGGTGTTAATGCTTCAATCATCCCGGCACCATGGTTGTTATGGTGTCAGGATGATTGAAGCGCATTATTTCTATTATTACATTGTAATATAAAATGAAATCATTCAACTCACCATAATGCAGAATCAGTGGGATCCCTGAGCGTGTCACCTGCCACGTCGCCTGCCACCAGCCGTCCGTCCTTGCTTCAGATGTCCGAGCAGAGTCCGTCCTTGCATCAGGTGCCCCCAGCGGAGCCCCCCTCACACCAGGAGTCCCCGGCGGAGCCCCCCCTCACATCAGGAGTCCCCAGCGGAGCCCCCCCTCACATCAGGAGTCCCCGGCGGAGCCCCCCCTCACATCAGGAGTCCCCAGCGGAGCCCCCCTCACATCAGGAGTCCCCGGCGGAGCCCCCCCTCACATCAGGAGTCCCCGGCGGAGCCCCCCCTCACATCAGGAGTCCCCGGCGGAGCCCCCCTCACATCAGGAGTCCCCGGCGGAGCCCCCCCTCACATCAGGAGTCCCCGGCGGAGCCCCCCTCACACCAGGAGTCCCCGGCAGAGCCCCCCCTCACATCAGGAGTCCCCGGCGGAGCCCCCCCCCCCCTCACATCAGGAGTCCCCGGCGGAGCCCCCCCTCACATCAGGTGTCCCCGGCGGAGCCCCCCCTTGCATCAGGTGCCCCCAGCGGAGCCCCCCTCACACCAGGAGTCCCCGGCGGAGCCCCCCCTCACATCAGGAGTCCCCGGCGGAGCCCCCCCTCACATCAGGAGTCCCCGGCGGAGCCCCCCTCACACCAGGAGTCCCCGGCGGAGCCCCCCCTCACATCAGGAGTCCCCGGCGGAGCCCCCCCTCACACCAGGAGTCCCCGGCAGAGCCCCCCCTCACATCAGGAGTCCCCGGCGGAGCCCCCCCTCACATCAGGAGTCCCCGGCGGAGCCCCCCCTCACATCAGGTGTCCCCGGCGGAGCCCCCCTCACACCAGGAGTCCCCGGCGGAGCCCCCCCTCACATCAGGAGTCCCCGGCGGAGCCCCCCTCACATCAGGAGTCCCCAGCGGAGCTCCCCCTCACATCAGGAGTCCCCGGCGGAGCCCCCCCTCACATCAGGTGTCCCCGGCGGAGCCCCTCTCACATCAGGAGTCCCCAAGGGAGCCCCCCTCACACCAGGAGTCCCCGGCGGAGCCCCCCCTCACATCAGGTGTCCCCAGTGCCCCCCCTCACATCAGGTGTCCCCAGTGCCCCCCCTCACATCAGGTGTCCCCAGTGCCCCCCCACTCACATCAGGTGTCCCCAGTGCCCCCCCCTCACATCAGGTGTCCCCAGTGCCCCCCCCACTCACATCAGGTGTCCCCAGTGCCCCCCCCACTCACATCAGGTGTCCCCAGTGCCCCCCCCACTCACATCAGGTGTCCCCAGTGCCCCCCCACTCACATCAGGTGTCCCCAGTGCCCCTCCCACTCACATCAGGTGTCCCCAGTGCCCCCCCCACTCACATCAGGTGTCCCCAGTGCCCCCCCCACTCACATCAGGTATCCCCAGTGCCCCCCCCACTCACATCAGGTGTCCCCAGTGCCCCCCCACTCACATCAGGTGTCCCCAGTGCCCCCCCCACTCACATCAGGTGTCCCCAGTGCCCCCCCCACTCACATCAGGTGTCCCCAGTGCCCCCCTCACATCAGGTGTCCCCAGTGCCCCCCCACTCACATCAGGTGTCCCCAGTGCCCCCCCCACTCACATCAGGTGTCCCCAGTGCCCCCCCCACTCACATCAGGTGTCCCCAGTGCCCCCCCCACTCACATCAGGTGTCCCCAGTGCCCCCCCACTCACATCAGGTGTCCCCAGTGCCCCCCACTCACATCAGGTGTCCCCAGTGCCCCCCCACTCACATCAGGTGTCCCCAGTGCCCCCCCCACTCACATCAGGTGTCCCCAGTGCCCCCCCCACTCACATCAGGTGTCCACAGTGCCCCCCCACTCACATCAGGTGTCCCCAGTGCCCCCCCCACACTCACATCAGGTGTCCCCAGTGCCCCCCCCACTCACATCAGGTGTCCCCAGTGCCCCCCCACTCACATCCTGTCCCACAGCGGTGCGCGCGCTCACCCCCCACCTAGAACCCCCGCCCCTTTCCATATCAGACTGGCAGCGGGGCGGGGGGTAGGCGGGCCGAGGCGGAGCAGGGCGAGGCGGAGCGGGGCGGGCCGAGGCGGAGCGGGGCAGGGGGTGGGCGGCGACGCAGAAGCTTCGTCTAGCCTCCCCCCAGCCGTCTTACTGAACTTCAACAAAATGGCGGCCGGCGGAGACAATGTCTCCGCCGGCCGCCGACCTCTAGCGGCGGCGGCGGCGGCGGCGGTTTCAAAAACCGGAACCGAATTTTTCGGGACATTTCCCGGGACACCACAAATCCGGGAATGAAGTCCAAGTCCCGGGAATGTCCCGGGAAATTCGGGACAGTTGGCAGCTATGGAACATGATGTTAGATTAGTAACAAATGTGGCATGTTGTAATAATTGTTCATATATTGTAGTGCTTGCCTATAAGTTGCCTATGTTACAACTGCCCATTTGTTGCCCACATATTGTCATGCTTGCCTGTTTGTTGTCTGTGCATGGTCACCATTGCCATCTTGTTACCATCATATTGTAACAATTGCTCATTTGTTTCCTGCCTATTATTACAAACATGTGTTTGCTGTTCAAGTATTATAATGATTGTTGTTTTCTCATTTTGCTACAATTGCACCTTTGCTGCCCAGTGCCCACGTATTTGTTACCATTGCCTGTTTGTTGCCCACATACCATAACATTTGCTTTATTGTTTTTCCTGTTTGCTGCCCACATATCATGATTGCCCATTTTTCGCCCTTGAACTGTAAGATTTTCCTCAGTTGTTGCTCACATATTGTTTCAATTGCCTGTTTCTTTCACGAATATTCTCTTGACTACCCATTGCCCTTTCACACTGGGGCGGGCGGGTGTCGGCGTTAAAGCGCTGCCATTTTTAGCGCCGCTTTTCCATTGTTTTTGCGTTGCTTTTCAGCTGCTAGTGGGGTGCTTTTAACCCCCCCCTAATGGCTGAAAAAAGGGTTAAAAGCGCCTGCAAAGCGCCTACAAAGCGCCGCAGCAGCGGCGCTTTGCTGGCACTTCGGCGGCACTGCCCGTTGATTTCAATGGGCAGGGGTGCTTTAGGAGCGGTGTATACACCACTCCTACAATGCCTCAAAGATGCTGCTTGCAGGACTTTTTTGAGCTTTCTGCCAGCGCACCACTCCAGTGTGAAAGCACTCGGGCTTTCACACTGGAGTGAGATGAGAGGTGCTATTTTTAACGCTATGGCGCCTGTAAAGAGCCTCAGTGTGAAAGTAGCCTTAGAGTCTGAATACCTTTAACTATTGCCCATTTAATGTGCATGTCAGATTACAATTGTATATCTACCTGGTGTCAAGTCACCCCTGTTTGTTTAAAAGACCATATTACTATAATTGAATCTCCTGTAGACCTACCACTATCAAACCACACTGTTATTATTCAAATGTTAACCATGGCATGCTATGTGTGTTGTTAATAAATTTGATGTGACATGTTCAGTCACTAAGAGGTTGCCAAGGGTGGAATGGAGAGCATCACAAGACTTACAAAGCAACATGTGAATGTTTTTCTTTTTATAGTTAAAGTTACATTCCACCTAAGCAGCATGCATGGTTAAAGTAGAGACTAAAATTTGGCAAAAGGGAAATTGATAATTTTGTGACTAAGTAAGGTTGCCATAAAAACTAATCTCTCAGTGCTCATATTTAGTGATGAATTGCTACTCTGACATTCTCCTAACCACTTCCTGCCAGCCACACGCATATATGCAGCCTCCTGGCAGGTGGGCTTTAATGCCCAGTGGCCGCATATATGCATCTAAAGGTAAATAATTTACTATATGGGAGCGAGTTCAGTGCGTGCTCCCAGCATAGTAACTAAACTGTCATGGAAAGCTCCAGATGCATACTTGCGATCGGGAGGCTTTGATCTTGTGACTGCAATGACAGCATACAACAACGATCACATGATCCGAATGCCCGCCTCCGCCTCCCAGGTTTTCAATACACTTAAAGGGCCGGGAGCCGGTGGTGGGGAGGGGTTAAAAATGTATTTCTTTAAGCAGAAGTGGTCACAAAAACAAAATATGATTAAAACTTTAGTCATGTTTAATGACTTACATTTTTGCAAGTTTATTTATTGAAAAAAAAACTATGCAGTCTTGTATTTTAATTTAAACTCCTCAAAAATGTACACTGCTGTACAAACTCCTAACATCTTAGAGACAGGGTGATATATTTTCTTGAGAATGAGTTCTTGTTTTCTTTTAATTGATTACCGTATAATCTTGGGACTAACAGCTGTTTTTTTGTTTGTATTTTTTGTTTTTTTATTAATTGTTATGACATGGTTCTTCTCTAAGCAGGCAAGCAAACTGACATCTCAAAAGCATCTTTTAAAATGCTTACCAAAAGACCAAAACTCAAAAATCATAAATAAAAGAAAATGATTTTTTTTTTTTTTTTTTTTTATATGTGTTACCTGAGCTTGATTCTAAGCACTCCCAGTGACCCTTTCACTTGCTCCAAAAATATATATTTTTTGCTTGTAAAAAGGGTTAGTGTAAGTCTCATGGATATATTGACCAAAACATCTTTGTGAGTTTTTGAGTTTAGGATTCCTACTAGCCCAGCAAGTTAAAATGACACTTGCTATTCGCCCTGTAGAACTGCATATGCATTGGTTTTATGCAAATGGGGGCAAAATCAAATGTTATTAGGTTTTTCTATACAGGTTGAAAGTTGTTCATTAAAATAGGGTGGTTTGGAAAAATACCACATTATGGCCATTAGATGGAGCTGGTGATCATAGTGAATAAATATTTATTGTGACAATAAGCTCATACTAGTGTCCAAAATGTGGGATTTTCTTTATTCACTCTATTCTGTATGAATGAAGAACGTTCAACCTGCAGTGAAAACAGCCAAGTAACATTTTGCTTTTCCCCGTTTCAGGCAAAATGAACATTCATGCAGTTTCACAGAATAAATAGCTCTGCAAAGTCTTTATAAATACACGTTCCTCTGAATGACTGAGGTGGAAAAGTGGGCAGGTGATATCACAATCTCTGCCTCAGCCAATCAGAAAAACCCTGTTATTCATTCATGGGCAGCACAGTGGCTAAGTGGTTAGCAGTTCTGTCTTGCACCAGCACTAAGGTCGTCAGTACAAATTCTAACCAAAAGTATTGGGACGCCTGCCTTTACACGCACATGAACTTTTTTTTTTTTTCAAATATATATTTTATTGGTTTTCACAAAAAAAAGGAAGAAAACAAAGAAAAAACAGAAAGTACAGTCAGCCATTCCAACTGATTTTCACAGATAAATATATGTAACATTAATCACAGTATTAATAATAAATGTGATGGAACATTCATCCCCCATATTTCTCATCTATTAAAAAACCCCAAGTGTAATGGGAGAGGAATTTCACCACGTCTACGTATTTGTAGGTCTGGTTGTACTGCCCAATTCCTGGGTACAAATACCTCATAAAGCCAGAAAAGAGAAAGAGAAGAGAAAGAAAAAAAAACACAGAAACTAAGAAGAAGAAGACCAAGAGGTTCCAGAGAGACTGGAGAAGGGGGTGAGAAAGAGTCAAGGGGGGAAGAGAGGGAAGGGATGGGGGGAAGGTAAGGAGGGGATGGCCCGGGAGGGGAGGGCATATTATTCTCAGGTCTGTAATGTTTTATTATTCATGTGGCAAGCATAGCCACTCCTTCAAAATAGCATATAAACAAATTCCAGAGCCTCCATGCTTTGAACTTTAATGACATCCCAGTCTTAATCCGTAGGGTTCAATATTGAGTTGGCTCACCCTTTGCAGCTATAACAGCTTTAACTCTTCTGGGAAGGCTGTCTACAAGGTTTAGGAGTGTGTCTATGGGAATGTTTAAAAATTCTTCTAGAAGTTAATTTGTGAGTTCAGGCGCTGATGTTGGACGAGAAGGCCTGGCTCGCAGTCTCTGCTCTAATTCATCCCAAAGATGTTCTGTCAGGTTGAGGTCAAGTTCCTCCACTCCAAACTCGCTCATCCATGTCTTTATGAACCTTGCTTTGTGCACTGGTCCAAATCATTTGGTGGAGGGGGGATTATGGTGTGGGGTTGTTCTACAGGGGTTGGGCTTTGCCCCTTAGTTCCAGTGAAGGGAACTCTTAAGGCGTCAATTTCATGCTCCCAACATTGTGGGAACAATTTGGGGATGGCCCCTTCCCATTCCAACATGACTGCGCACCAGTGCACAAAGCAAGGTCCATAAAGACATGGATGAGCGAGTTTGGGGTGGAAGAACTTGACTGCCTTGCACAGAGTCCTGGCCTCAACCCGATAGAACACCTTTGGGATAAATTAGTGTGGAGACTGTGAGCCAGGCCTTCTCGTCCAACATCAGTGCCTAACCTTACAAATGCACTTCTGGAAGAATGGTCAAACATTCCCATAGACACACGCCTAAACTTTGTGGACGGCCTTCCCAGAAGAGTTGAAGCTCTAATAGCCACAAAGGGTGGGCCAACTCAATTTTTAACCCTACGACCTAAGATTGGGATGTCAAATAAAGTCATGTGCGTGTAAAGGCAGGGGTCCCAATACTTTCGACAATAAAGTGTATGAAAAGCGCTGTGTAAATTGGCTGTGCTCTATAAGTAACGTAATAAATAAAATACAAAGCTTCTTTTGAAAGGCTGAGCAGTGCACAGCCTGACTCAATTTTGTTCCAGGAGGGGACAGAAATTCCCCGTCCCACTGCCAGAACACAGTGCTGTATACTGTATTTAGCTTCAGCTACATACAGTTCATAGAGTGCTGATAAGCACTGTATGTGTTAATGAAGGAAAAGGTTTGTGTGGGCCAGCTCCAAACAAACTATGTAAAGTTTACTAAGTTTGGCTTTAAAGGAGAAGTAGGGTCAAAGCTCTTTTGCCTCTACTTCTCCTGTGGGTAACAGGAGTGCCCTTAGGTCTCTGCACTCTGGTGACCCAGATTCAGCCGACAGCAGGCTAAAGTCTGCTGCCAACTGACACCACTCGGCCTCTCAGAAAACGGCAGAGAGCCTGAGCCAGCCACTCTCATTCCCTCCAAAGCCCAGCACTCCAATGAGCTCTGGAGGGGCAGAACAGAGAGAGAGAGCCTGAGCCAGCCACTCCCACCCCCTCCAAAGCCCAGCACTCCAATGAGCTCTGGAGGGGCAGAACAGAGAGATAGAGCCTGAGCCAGCCATTTCCACCCCCTCCAAAGCCCAGCCCTACAATGAACTCTGGAGGGACAGAAAGAGAGAGAGCATGAGCCAGCCACTCCCACCCACTCCAAAGCCCAGCACTCCAATGAGCTCTGGAGGGGCAGAACAGAGAGAGAGAGCCTGAGCAGGCCACTCCCACCCCCAACAAAGCCCAGCACTTTAGTGAGCTCTGGAGGGGTAGAACAGAGAGAGAGAGCCTGAGCCAGCCATGCCACCCCCTCCAAAGCCCAGCACTCTAATGAGCTATGGAGAGGCAGAACAGAGAGAGAGAGCCTGAGCCAGCCACTCCCACCCCCTCCAAAGCCCAGCATGCCAATGAACTCTGGAGGGGTAGAACAGAGAGAGAGAGCCTGAGCCAGCCACTCCCACCACTCCAAAGCCCAGCACTCCAATGAGCTCTGGAGGGGCAGAACAGAGAAAGAGAGCCTAAGCCAGCCACTCCCACCCCCTCCAAAGCCCAGCACTCTAATGAGCTCTGGAGAGGCAGAACAGAGAGAGAGAGAGCCTGAGCCAGCCACTCCCTCCCCCTCCAAAGCCAAGCACTCCAATGAACTCTGGAGGGGCAGAACAGAGCGAGAAAGCCTGAGTCAGCCACTCCCACCCCCTCCAAAGCCCAATACTCCAATGAGCTCTGGAGGGGCAGAACAAAAAGAGAGAGCCTGAACAAGCCACTCCCACCCCCTCCAAAGCCCAGCACTTTAATGAGCTCTGGAGGGGCAGAACAGAGAGAGAGAGCCTAAGCCAGCCACTCCCACCCCCTCCAAAGCCCAGCACTCTAATGAGCTCTGGAGAGGCAGAACAGAGAGAGAGAGAGAGACTGAGCCAGCCACTCCCACCCCCTCCAAAGCCGAGCACTCCAATGAACTCTGGAGGGGCAGAACAGAGAGAGGGAGCCTGAGCCAGCCACTCCCACCCACTCCAAAGCCCAATACTCCAATGAGTTCTGGAGGGGCAGAACAAAGAGAGAGAGCCTGAGCAAGCCATTCCCACCCCCTCCAAAGCCCAGCACTTTAATGAGCTCTGGAGGAGCAGAACAGAGATAGAGAGCCTGAGTCAGCCACTCCCACCCCCTCCAAAGCCCAGCACTCTAATGAGCTCTGGAGAGGCAGAACAGAGAGAGAGAGAGAGCCTGAGCCAGCCACTCCCACCCCCTCCAAAGCCCAGCACTCTAATGAGCTCTGGAGGGGCAGAACAGAGAGAGAGAGCCTGAGCCAGCCACTCCCACCCCCTCCAAAGCCCAGCACTCTAATGAGCTCTGGAGAGGCAGAACAGAGAGAGAGAGAGAGCCTGAGGCAGCCACTCCTACCCCCTCCAAAGCCCAGCACTCCAATGAACTCTGGAGGGGTAGAACAGAGAGAGAGAGAGCTTGAGCCAGCCACTCCCACCCACTCCAAAGCCCAGCACTCCAATGAGCTCTGGAGGGGCAGAACAGAGAAAGAGAGCCTGAGCATGCCACTCCCACCCCCTCCAAAGCCCAGCACTTTAATAAGCTCTGGAGGGGAAGAACAGAGAGAGAGAGCCTAAGCCAGCCACTCCCACCCCCTCCAAAGCCCAGCACTCTAATGAGCTCTGGAGAGGCAGAACAGAGAGAGAGAGAGCCTGAGCCAACCACTCCCACCCCCTCCAAAACCCAGCACTCCAATGAACTCTGGAGTGGCAGAACAGAGAGAGAGAGCCTGAGCCAGCCACTCCCACCCACTCCAAAGCCCAATACTCCAATGAGCTCTGGAGGGGCAGAACAAAGAGAGAGAGCCTGAGCAAGCCACTCCCACCCCCTCCAAAGCCCAGCACTTTAATGAGCTCTGGAGGGGCAGAACAGAAAGAGAGAGCCTGAGCCAGACACTCCCACCCCCCTCCAAAGCCCAGCACTTTAATAAGCTCTGGAGGGGAAGAACAGAGAGAGAGAGCCTAAGCCAGCCACTCCCACCCCCTCCAAAGCCCAGCACTCTAATGAGCTCTGGAGAGGCAGAACAGAGAGAGAGAGCCTGTGCCAACCACTCCCACCCCCTCCAAAACCCAGCACTCCAATGAACTCTGGAGTGGCAGAACAGAGAGAGAGAGCCTGAGCCAGCCACTCCCACCCACTCCAAAGCCCAATACTCCAATAAGCTCTGGAGGGGCAGAACAAAGAGAGAGAGCCTGAGCAAGCCACTCCCACCCCCTCCAAAGCCCAGCACTTTAATGAGCTCTGGAGGGGCAGAACACAGAGAGAGAGAGCCTGAGCCAGCCACTCCCACCCCCTCCAAAGCCCAGCACTTTAATGAGCTCTGGAGGGGCAGAACAGAGAGACGGTGACTGGCAGTCACTATTCTGCTCACTAAAGATCTGCAATGGATTGCAAAGTTGAAAAGTTCAGGTTTTTTTCAGAGAGAAATGGTCTCCTATGTGGTGGACTTTCATTAACATTGTTCTATTCATTGTGTTTCTTATAATGAGCATATAAATTAGGATGTTGGCAAGATTTTTCAGAAACAAGGCATGTTGTGCTCTTATTTTGGTTTTGGAGGGTAGCCATTCCTAGGGAAAGAAATAAAAGTACTGTATTATGTGACTTTGTAGACATTTTGTCTTACTCTAGTTTGATGAACATCCAAGCTTTTAGGTCCTATGATATTTCTATTGGTTAGGCATTGTTCACATGAACCAATCTTTCTTCTGAAGCATGGACTGCCTGTAGTCAGACTTTGTCAGCCAGGTGCCTTCAAACTACATCTTTTAGCCCTGGTTCACACCAGTGCAGCTTTGAAATCGTGCTACTTCAGCGCGATTTCAAAGCCGCAGATCAATGCGATTTGGACCTCCGATTTCACTGCAGCTTGCGACTTCATTTAACAGAAGTCAATGCAAGTTGCAATGAAAATGCAAAAAAGTAGTGCAGGAGCCTTTTTCAAAGTCACAGTAACTTGAGTCGCAATGATTTGACCGGTTCCATTCCTGGCATTGGAGTGCGACTTGTCATGCAATTTGGAACTGTCAAAATGCATGACAAATCGCACTGGTGTGAACCCGGGCTTAATCTAATCTCATTGATTAAAGCCCAGTTATCCTATTTTCTAGGGACCTAGAACACATTTTGAATTGCTTAAACCATGTGTTGTGTATGTTGTGTAAATGTTTTATTAATATAACTAAGATGAGCATCAGAGCACATTTTAGAAGCACCATTCGTGCAGAAATCTTTGCAAATTCTAAGAGTTTCTCTCAACTGTACATAACAAGTTTTAATTTATTTCAAAATGCAGATTCATTTCAAAACCAAATCATGTGTATCTAGCATTGTTTATTTCAAAATTAATAACAATTGGGTTTTCCAGTAAAATATTTGCACATTATGAAAACATATAATTCATATGTGAAAACAACAACATTATTTTTAATGGTTGATACTGGTTTCCTTCTTGTTTCACACTTGTAATTAGCTATGGAGTAACGATTTGGAAAGGTGATTATTTTAAAGTGTGATCTCATAATTTTCAGAATTCTGCGCCTGTAATAATTATTAATATGTGAACAGCAGCAAAGAAATGTTTTATTCTGGATGCCTTGGAGCAGATATTAATGATACACAAAGGACCTAGGAATTACCATATCGGATATGACCACAGCTTTAATCCTGTAAACAAATCAACAGTTAGGGCTATGGATGATTTGAATCAACAAGGGTGAAAAGAGTTGGATAGTATCTGCATTAATGTTAATAGAAATAGATTATGGAGGAATATTTGTGATGTGACCTTCTGCACACTAATTGAAATAGTACTCCGAGTCAGCACTGGAGTAATCAAGTTAAACAGTGACTCATAAATCATCATGAAAAGTGCTGTCACAATTATTGCACTATATATCTGGCCGGTCTCACTAAAATGTCGGCTGCTGCGATCTTTAGGTTAATAGGAACAGATATGGCATTTAAAGACTATTTGAATCAAATCTGCTGTGAGGTGGAAAGTGTTATACTGTTAATTTACTGATAATTTGAAGTGATGTACTTTGGGATAGAAGAAACACAGCTGAACCCATTATGATCACACAGAAGATACTGGGAAGCTCTGTTTGATCATAAGTAGTAACGTGCTTTGGAAAAGGACCTGATATGCCTACTGCCTGAGAACACAGGTGAAACATTTCTCACATTACACTTAGTATTAATGCTTACTTTATTTATATAGCACCAACAGATTACAGGGTGCTTTATACAATAGATGGAGAATCTTTGGCATCAGTCCTTGTACTAGTGCAACTTGTGATTTAAAGGGATTGATTTACTAAAGGCAAGTAGGCTGTTCACTGTGCAAGGAAATTCACCCCAGAGCCTACTAAATGTAAGTTTCGCTTTGCAATGAATATCCAGTCACATGCAAGGTAAAAAACAAAACAAGAGTAGATGAGGTAAATCAGTGGAGCTTTACCTTTTGGGAGGTTTAAACATATCACCCCCTATGGGCTGACCACACAGCCTACAAGCTGTTAGAGTAGAACACTGATTCATTATTCAGGATCACGCCCCCTCTTCAGTCGTTGGCTAGGTCTGTTCCTACCTGCCCCAAGAATGGACTTAGTAGAGAAGGACTTTGTAGCATTTTGAGCAAATATTGCTCAGCATGTCCTAAACTCCACCAGCCCCCTCACATATCTTGACATTGTGATATTTAACTCACACTCTTAGCTCTGTATCTTAGTTTCTTTTATATCATCTTTATGTTCACAATTCTGACAAAACAGTCAAAAAAACAAAAACAATCAAGTAACATACATAAAAAGGAAAGGACAAGGCAACCCAAGTGGGTATTTGATTAAAGTACATAACATAAGGCCGATTGGCCATCCAACATAGAAGGTGTTAGGGATAGAGGCGTCTACTTTGTGGTCATGAAAACATATGACCCATATCACCATTAGTTTGTCTCTGACCATGCTACCAAACTTAGTGGTAGTAATGAGCAAACACCACTGATTTGGGCAGAAAAACTAGAGCCCAGAGGGCATACAGATAAAGGTAACATGAGACATTAAAACCAATAAAAAAAAATAAAAGAAAAGAAGCACTCTATTAAGATTTACTAGCAGTCATATATCAAATATCTCAGATGATCAAGTCAAGACTATGGGGGTTATTTATGAAAGGAAAATCCACTTTGCACTGCAAGTGCACTTGAAAGTGCACTGAAAGTGCACTTGGAAGTAAAGTCACTGCAGAACCGAGGGGGACATGCAAGGAAAATAAAAAACAGCATTTTAGCTTGAACATGATTGGATGATAAAATCAGCAGAGCTTCCACTCATTTCAGATCTACCCCTTAGATTTAGAGCAACTGAACTTCCAAGAGCACTTTCAAGTGCACTTGCAGTGCAAAGTGGATTTGCCTTTCGTAAATAACCCCCTATGACATTTCTGGCAGTTAAACTCCTCTCACGGGAATGGTACCCTTCGGTTGTGTGTTTGTGTGGGCCTTGTCTACATAATGAATCTAAATGGCCCAAATCCCATACCATTTATCATGTCTATCCTTACATGTTGCCATCCACTCCTCTGCAGCCCTAATATCGTTCACAAGACGAATCCATTCTGAGCGGGTTGGAACTTGGCTACTTTACCACTAGATAGGGATCAATCTCCTAGCCGCATTCAGGAAGTGAGGCAGTACTGATTTTAGATAAAGGCTGAGAGGAATGGTGGGGACATGAGGGAGGAAACCCATTGGAGAGTCAGGGAGGTCCATATTTAGGATGAGGTTTATTTGGGTTCTAATGTCCTGCCAATAAGTCTGTAACAATCCCACCAAATGTGTAAAAATGAACCCCTATGCCCGCAGTCCCTCTAGCAAGCATCTGAGGAGGTTGGGTATATTTTAGCAAGTTTGGTGAGGACCCTATACCATCTAGTCATTACCTTGAACCCATTCTCCTGCATTTTCGTGTCAACAGAATTAAAGTAAGTAAGGCGGTATAAATGGTCGAGTTGCAGCTCAGTAAACGCATGTTGCAGGTCTCTTTCCCATTCTTGAATGTATATTGGCTTCCCCTTGGGTCTCATTCCTAGTAGCATCTCATACGGGATAGATATGGAGTACGGGATTGGATTGGCAGACATGCCAAGCTTCCCAAAAGGAGTGGATTAGGTAGGGGAGTGTATGGCTTGAGGTAAACCACGTGTAGATTGTTAAAGCTGTCTATATCTTCAATCGTCTAAGGGGAATCTACCATATTGAGCTCTAAGTTCCTCCAATGGGATTAATCCATGGTCTTGGAAGAACCTACCGCACCTCACCTCGCCATCTGCTGTCCAAGCACGGAAGAAAGACTGTTCCCCTGGGGCAAACCAGGGGAAACCTCCCAGGGGAGCTAGGGGAGAGAACCGAGGGGCAAGCTGTCCTGACCAGTAACTGGAGAAACAAATGCTGACAGACCTCTATGTGCCCGGGGTAGCCATGGAGCATGGGATAAGTTATGGCCAGCCAGAAATTTTTCTAAAGATACCCACACCTTAGTGGACTCCCCATGGTGCCAGTCCAATATCCACTGCAGAACGATCGCCTCATAATATTTGCATATATCTGGCATGCCCAGGCCTCCCAGCCACTTAGGTCTCTGTAAGGTGCGAAGAGCCAACCGAGGGCTTCTCCCATGCCAGATATATTTTAGGAACGTACTGTTAAGGATCTAAAAGAAAGACATGGGTAAAGAGATAGGCACCGTTTGGAGATAGAACAGGATTCAAGGTAACACATTCATCTTTAACACACTGACTCGGCCCATCCACAAGAAGGTCTCTCTGTCCCAGCTGTGTAAGTCTGCTTTTATAGTGGAGAGTAGTGGGGCGTAATTACTGTTATAAAGCTGGAAATAGAGGGGGGCAAGATAGACACCCAGATATTTCAGGTGAGTGTGGCACCAAGTTAAGGAGAAAGAGGATTGCAACCGTGTACGCAAGCTCGATGGGATATTCAAGGATAGAATTTCAGATTTATTATAACTGATTTTGAAATTTGAGAGTAGACTGAAATTCTGCAATTCATCCATGATGTTGGGGAGAGAAATCAAGGGGTCAGCCACATAGAACAGGACACTATCTGCATTAGCAGATAATTTATGTTCCCTTGGCCCAATGCCGAAGCCTTTGTTATTTGGATTCAAGCGAATCCTATTGAGCAATGGTTGCAGAGTGAGGGCAAAAATTAGGGCGGACAGTGGGCAGCCCTACTTAGTTCCATTCAGAATAGGGAAGGTGTCCGTCATTCATCTTAATCCGGGCCTCAGGGAGCTATAGAGCGAGGTTATCCAGGAGAGCATGTTATGGCCCAGTCCCAGTCTGGTCAATACAGCTCGAAGGTATACCCAGTCCACCCTGTAGAACACCTTTTCAGTGTCAGTAGAGACCAGGAGACAGGGTGGATGACCGGTCTGTGTTTGTGCCCAATGGATCAATTGAATCTCCCGGTTAGAATTGTCTCTAGCTTCCCTTCCAGTAATAAACCCTGTCTGGTCTGAGTGTATGATAGATGGCATTCTGGGTTTGAGACGGTTCACTAAGATCTTTGCTAATATTTTTATATCTGTGTTGTGAAGTGATATCGCTCCGTAGCTGCTAGGGGTTTTTCCCTTCTTTGGGGAGCACCGTAATATGGACAAGTAGTCCCTCTTTGGGTATATCAGTACCCGAAGCTAAGGCGTTAAAGTAGGCACACATTGGGTTAGACAATAAAGGTAGTAAGGTACTGTAGTAGGTGTTCATATATCTGTCAGGACCTGGGGGGCTTTTCCCTTTTGGGAGCTCTTTTACCACTGTTTCCAGTTCCGTCTGGGTAATAGGCATTTCAAGTTGTTTGCTAGTTTGGTTAGTGAGCTGGAGGGCTAGAGCTTCTGCCAGATACGCCAGGATATGGCCTTGGTTCTGATCTGCTGTTGAGCCAGGCAGTGTAGCAAGGAGGTGGTAGAGCTGGGCATAGTATTCCCAAAAGGCAGCCGCAATCTTAGAGGAGTGAACTACTGGGGAACCCATTGCGGTATGGCGTTTAGGTACATGGCCCGACTTCTATTGTCTCCTTAGGGCCCTGGCTAGCAGTCACCAGTATTTATTCCCATACGTAAAATTTGTGAGAAATGTGGCGTAGGTGTGCCCGTATCCGGGTATCAAGCAGGTTGGAAAGCTCCAAGTGGAGGGATTGGAGTTCTGCTGTTAGCCCTGGAGTCAGACAACGTTTATGTTTGAGTTCCGCAGATTGCATTTTTCTTAGAAGGGTTTGGAGATCCCCTTCACGTAATTTTTTTGATCTTGAGCTCTGGGATATGAACTCCCCCTGACCAATGCCTTATGCCCTTCCCATATGGACGCCAGCCCTACATCGTCCGTTGAATTCTCTGCAAAGTACAGGGAAATAGACTCCGATATGCGCTTTGACGCCACTAGATCATCCAAGATGTTCTCATTCAAGCGCCAAGTCCATGACTTAGCGTCTGAGGATGGCAGATATTTAGAGAGGGATACCGGGGCATGATCCGAGAGGGTGATAGAACCGATCAACGCACTAGATAGGGTCTCCAGAGAGAACTGATCTATTAGTAACAGATCTATTCGAGTATACAGTCAGGTGCATAAATATTGGGTCATCGACACAATTCTAATCTTTTTGGCTCTATACACCAACAAAATGGATTTGAAATGAAACGAAAAAAATGTGCTTTAATTGCAGACATTCAGCTTTAATTTGAGGGTATTTACTAGGGATGAGCCGAACACCCCCCGGTTCGGTTCGCACCAGAACCTGCGAACGGACCGAAAGTTCGCACGAACGTTAGAACCCCATTGACGTCTATGGGACTCGAACGTTCGAAATCAAAAGTGCTCATTTTAAAAACTAATTTGCATGGTATTGTCCTAAAAAGGGTTTGGGGACCCGGGTCCTACCCCAGGGGACATGTATCAATGCAAAAAAAACTTTTAAAAATGGCCGTTTTTTCGGGAGCAGTGATTTTAATGATGCTTAAAGTAAAAAAAAAAAAAGTGAAATATTCCTTTAAATATCGTACCTGAGGGGTGTCTATAGTATGCCTGTAAAGTGACGCGTGTTTCCCGTGTTTAGAACAGTCCCTGCACCAAATGTCATTTTTAAAGGAAAAAATCTCATTTAAAACTGCTTGCGGGTTTAATGTAATGTCGGGTCCTGGCAATATGGATGAAAATCAGTGAGACAAACGGCATGGGTACCCCCAGTCCATTACCAGGCCCTTTGGGTCTTGTATGGATATTAAGGGGAACCCCACACCCAAATTAAAATAAGGAAAGGTGTGGGGCCACCAGGCCCTATATACTCTGAACAGCAGTATACAGGCGGTGCAAACAAGACAGGGACTGTAGGTTTGTTGTTAAGTAGAATCTCTTTGTAATTTTGAACGGGTACATTTTTAACGTGTTTAGCTCCAGCCAAAAAATCTTTTTTAAGCTTTTTGGAAAACATAGGGAAGGGTTATCACCCCTGTGACATTTGTTTTGCTGTCTTTCCTCCTCTTCAGAAGATTTCACCTCACTTTTTGTCCCAATGGATTGGAAAGCATCAGTGGAAAGGAGAAATGTTTTTCCCATATTAACTCTTACAGGAGAGAATTTCCCTTCCTAGGGGTAGATTTCATCTCACTTCCTGTTGTCTCCTTCCGTTTGCAAGTAGGAGTCGTTTGTAAGTTAGTTGTTTGAAAGTAGGGTCCTGCCCTATATACTCAGCAGAAATTTGGGCCTTAGGTGTTGCTATGGCCACAACACTGTAAGCCCTCACAGGGCCCTGCTGTGAAATATTAGATCAAGAATTGTAATTACATGCCCCTGTTGAACAGGAGCTGAAAAATTAGGCCTTAGGCACTGGTGCTGGTGCCACAACACTGCAACCCCTCACAGACACTCTAGTTGGAACGCAGGAACGAGCCCTGCTGCAAAGTATTGCATCAAAAATTGTAATTACACGCCCCTGTTAAACAAGGGCTGAAAAATTGGGCCTTAGGCACTGGTGCTGGTGCCACAACACTGCAACCCCTCACAGACACTCTAGTTGGAACGCAGGAACGAGCCCTGCTGCAAAGTATTGCATCAAAAATTGTAATTACATGCCCCTGTTAAACAGGGGCAGAAAAAATGGGCCTTAGGCACTGGTGCTGGTGCCACAACACTGCAACCCCTCACAGACACTCTAGTTGGAACGCAGGAACGAGCCCTGCTGCAAAGTATTGCATCAAAAATTGTAATTACACGCCCCTGTTAAACAGGGGCAGAAAAAATAGGCCTTAGGCACTGGTGCTGGTGCCACAACACTGCAACCCCTCACAGACACTCTAGTTGGAACGCAGGAACGAGCCCTGCTGCAAAGTATTGCATCAAAAATTGTAATTACACGCCCCTGTTAAACAGGGGCAGAAAAAATGGGCCTTAGGCACTGGTGCTGGTGCCACAACACTGCAACCCCTCACAGACACTCTAGTTGGAATGCAGGAACGAGCCCTGCTGCAAAGTATTACATCAAAAATTGTAATTACACGCCCCTGTTAAACAGGGGCTGAAAAATTGTGCCTTAGGCACTGGTGGTGGCGCCCAGAACCAAAAATGTTCTTACAAGCTATCAGCGTGATGGTTGAGGAGGAAGAGGATAATTACTCAGGGATAGTCACTCGGCATCAGCATAGGCAGTCTTTGAAGGGATCTGAGATTTCAAAAAAAATTATTCGGTTACATCAGCATCAGGTGCTTGGTAGCTGGTGGTGATCCAAGACTAATTCATTTTTATGAAGGTCAGTCGATCGACCGAGTCAGTGGACAGACGCACCCTGTGATCGGTTACCACGCCTCCAGCAGCACTGAATGTGCATTCCGAAAGAACGCTGGATGCAGGACAGGCCAGTAGCTCAATTGCATACTGTGCAAGCTCTGGCCAGTGATCCATCCTCAAGACCCAGTAACCCAGAGGATTTTCGGTGGGAAAGGTGTCCAAGTCTGATCTTGCCCCTAGGTATTCCTGCACCATGTAAAACAGACGCTGGCGATGGTTGCTGGAACCGATCATACCTTGGGGCTGCGGACCAAAAAATTGTCTGAACGCATCGGTCAGACGGCCACCTTCTCCACCGCTCCTTCTTTGACTGACCGAAGCCTCAGCAACACGTTGTCTAGAAACAGGAGTTTGTAACCTCCCAGTCTCTGGGAACGCGTTGCACAGACCTTTCTGCAAGGCCTCCCGAAGATGTTTCATCCTCTGCTCCCTCTGCGATGGCAAGATAAGGTCCGCAACCTTACCCTTGTAACGTGGATCAAGGAGGGTTGCCAGCCAGTATTGGTCCTTCTCCTTGATACCACGAATACGAGGATCCTTACGCAGGCTTTGCTGGATCAGGGAGGCCATGCAGCGTAGGTTTGCTGAGGCATTCGGTCCGGAGTCCTCTGGGTCACTAAGGACGACATGGTCCGCAGCCACCTCCTCCCAGCCACGTACAAGTCCATGTGTTTCTTGGGACTGATCCCTTAAAGACTGCTGCTGATGCTGAGTGCCAGGCTCCACCTCCATACTGACACAATCTTCCTCCTCCTCCTCCTCCTCCTCCTCCTCTTCCTGTGTGATCGGCGGGCACGCAGGAACACTGTCTGGATAAAGGGGGCCTTGAGAGCTAAGGAAGTCCTCCTCTTCCTGCCTCTGTTCTGCCTCAAGTGCCCTGTCCATTATTCCACGCAGCGTGTGCTCCAACAGGTGGACAAGGGGGACAGTGTCACTGATGCATGCACTGTCACTGCTCACCATCCTCGTGGCCTCCTTAAATGGTGACAGGACAGTGCATGCATCCCTGATCATGGCCCACTGGCGTGGGGAAAAAAAACCAAGCTCCCCTGACCCTGTCCTGGTGCCATAGTCGCACAGGTACTCATTGATGGCCCTCTGCTGCGTGTGCAGCCGCTGCAGCATGGCCAACGTTGAGTTCCACCTGGTGGGCATGTCACAGATTAGGCGGTTCTTGGGCAGGTTAAACTCCTTTTGGAGGTCCGTCAGCCGAGCACTGGCATTATATGACCGGCGGAAATGCACACAGACTTTCCTGGCCTGCCTCAGGACATCCTGTAAGCCCGGGTACCTGCCCAAGAACCGCTGCACCACCAAGTTAAGGACATGAGCCAAACAGGGCACATGGGTCATTTGTCCCTATCGGAGGGCAGAGAGGAGGTTGGTGCCATTGTCGCAAACCACCATTCCTGCCTTAAGTTGGCGTGGCGTCAACCACCTCTGAACCTGCCCCTGCAGAGCTGACAGAACCTCTGCCCCAGTGTGGCTCCTGTCCCCCGAGCACACCAGCTCAAGCACCGCATGGCATCTTTTGGCCTGCGTACTTGCGTAGCCCCTTGAACGACTACGGAGCACCGCTGGTTCCGAGGAAGAGGCCATGGAGGAAGAAGAAGAGGAGGGGGTGGAGGAGAGAGGTGTGTCACAATCATTAGCATTTTGGAGGCGTGGTGGCGGAACAACCTCCAACACTACTGCACCTTGTCCTGCATCCTTCCCAGCTGCCAGCAGAGTCACCCAATGCGCCGTGAAACTTAGGTAACGTCCCTGTCCATGCCTGCTGGACCATGAGTCAGCGGTAATATGCACCTTACCGCTGACCGCCCTGTCCAGCGAGGCATGGACATTGCCTTCCACATGCTGGTAGAGAGCCGGAATCGCCTTCCGTGAGAAAAAGTGGCGTTTGGGTACCTGCCACTGAGGAACCGCACATTCCACAAACTCACGGAAGGGGGCAGAGTCTACCAACTGAAAAGGCAGCAGTTGAAGTGCTAGCAATTTTGCCAAGCTAGCATTCAACCGCTGGGCATGTGGATGGCTGGGAGCAAACTTCTTTCGGCGGTGCAGCAGCTGGGGCAGGGAAATTTGCCTGGTACAATCTGACGTCAGTGTACCAAAATCAGATTGCCCACAAGTACTTGGCTGTGACACACCTAATTCTACACCTTCATTCCTCTCAGTGCAGGTCTCAGAGAGGACTGAAGGTCTAGTGGGGTTGGAAATCTCAGCTGATGAGGAGCAAGGAGAGGTCCTCTTTGTTCTTTGGTGTGGGTCTTTTAGATACGCTTGCCAACGAACTGCATGGCAGGTCAACATATGTCTGGTCAAGCATGTGGTACCCAAGCGGGAGATGTTTTGGCCACGCGAGATACGCTTGAGACATATGTTGCAAATAGCAGCGGTGCGATCTGATGCACTCGTCTCAAAAAAGGCCCACACCAAAGAACTTTTTGAATAACGCGCAGAGACTGCAGCGCCCTGCACATGTGGAGCTTTGGGGTGTGATGCAGTCAATGTGCTGCCCTTAGGCTGGCCCCTGGAGGGCATCCTGCCTCGTTGGTGATGTGCCGCCTCCTCCTCCTCCTCCTCCTCTCTCCTATCAGGCACCCACGTTGAGTCAGTGACCTCATCATCCCCTCCCTCCTCATCACTGGAGCAAACCTGGCAGTATGCTGCAGCAGGGGGAGCATGACTGCCAGATTGCTGTCCTTCTTGGGCACCCCCTCTGTCCGTGCTCACGTTACTGCCTTCAGCGAGCTCAGTATCATCATCAGAGCCTTCCAAACGCTGGGCATCCTCCTGGAGCATGTACCCAACACTGTGGTCAAACAGTTCGAGGGACTTCTCAGGAGGACATGGTGGGGCTAGGGAAGGAGTCACTGATGACATTGAGCCGAGGGAAGAGGCCGCTGCTTTGCCAGACAAAGTACCCTGGGCATGGGTGAGAGAGGATGAGGAGGATGAGGACGGCTTGGTCATCCACTCGACCAAGTCTTCCGCATGTTGCGGCTCAACATGGCCAGCTGCCGAAAAAAAGGCCAAGCATGTCCCATGGCCACGTGCTGATGAGGATGCACCGTCTCCACGACCAGCACTAGACACAGAGCCTGCTTGCCCTCTCTTATTGGCTTGTGACTGTCTGCCTCTCCTTCTTGGCCTTCCAGACATACTAATGGCCTGTAGCTGCACTAAGCTGGGATATATATATATATATATATATATATATGTACTGATACTGCAGCTAGCAAAATCAACTGCCTGCCTGTAGTATGAGAACACCACCAACCTTCTACAGGTAGCTTTAGCTGAACACTGTGAGGTGGACGCACCCCACTAACTTGTAGGTTTAGCTGAACACTGTGAGGTGGACGCACCCCACTAACTTGTAGGTTTAGCTGAACACTGTGAGCAGGACGCACCCCACTAACTTGTAGGTTTAGCAGAACACTGTGAGCAGGACGCACTGCACTAACTGTAAATAGTCTAGCTGCCTGACTGTGGTACTAATAGGATCAAAAGAACACCAGCAATTTTCTTCAGGTAGCTGTATTTACTGTAACAAGACAAGCCTGCCTGTCAGTAAGAAGATAACAGAAACGGATCTAGCTGAACACTGTGAGCAGGACGCACCCCACTAGCTTGTAGGTTTAGCTGAACACTGTGAGGTGGACGCACCCCACTAACTTGTAGGTTTAGCTGAACACTGTGAGCAGGACGCACCCCACTAACTTGTAGGTTTAGCAGAACACTGTGAGCAGGACGCACTGCACTAACTGTAAATAGTCTAGCTGCCTGACTGTGGTACTAATAGGATCAAAAGAACACCAGCAATTTTCTTCAGGTAGCTGTATTTACTGTAACAAGACAAGCCTGCCTGTCAGTAAAAAGATAACAGAAACGGATCTAGCTGAACACTGTGAGCAGGATGCACCCCACTAGCTTGTAGGTTTAGCTGAACACTGTGAGGTGGATGCACCCCACTAACTTGTAGGTTTAGCTGAATGCTGTGAGCAGGACGCACCCCACTAACTTGTAGGTTTAGCAGAACACTGTGAGCAGGACGCACTGCACTAACTGTAAATAGTCTAGCTGCCTGACTGTGGTACTAATAGGATCAAAAGAACACCAGCAATTTTCTTCAGGTAGCTGTATTTACTGTAACAAGACAAGCCTGCCTGTCAGTAAGAAGATAACAGAAACGGATCTAGCTGAACACTGTGAGCAGGACGCACCCCACTAGCTTGTAGGTTTAGCTGAACACTGTGAGGTGGACGCACCCCACTAACTTGTAGGTTTAGCTGAACACTGTGAGCAGGACGCACCCCACTAACTTGTAGGTTTAGCAGAACACTGTGAGCAGGACGCACTGTACTAACTGTAAATAGTCTAGCTGCCTGACTGTGGTACTAATAGGATCAAAAGAACACCAGCAATTTTCTTCAGGTAGCTGTATTTACTGTAACAAGACAAGCCTGCCTGTCAGTAAGAAGATAACAGAAACGGATCTAGCTGAACACTGTGAGCAGGACGCACCCCACTAGCTTGTAGGTTTAGCTGAACACTGTGAGGTGGACGCACCCCACTAACTTGTAGGTTTAGCTGAACACTGTGAGCAGGACGCACGCCACTAACTTGTAGGTTTAGCAGAACACTGTGAGCAGGACGCACTGCACTAACTGTAAATAGTCTAGCTGCCTGACTGTGGTACTAATAGGATCAAAAGGACACCAGCAATTTTCTTCAGGTAGCTGTATTTACTGTAACAAGACAAGCCTGCCTGTCAGTAAAAAGATAACAGAAACGGATCTAGCTGAACACTGTGAGCAGGATGCACCCCACTAGCTTGTAGGTTTAGTTGAACACTGTGAGGTGGACGCACCCCACTAACTTGTAGGTTTAGCTGAACACTGTGAGCAGGACGCACCCCACTAACTTGTAGGTTTAGCAGAACACTGTGAGCAGGACGCACTGCACTAACTCTAAATAGTCTAGCTGCCTGACTGTGGTACTAATAGGATCAAAAGAACACCAGCAATTTTCTTCAGGTAGCTGTATTTACTGTAACAAGACAAGCCTGCCTGTCAGTAAGAAGATAACAGAAACGGATCTAGCTGAACACTGTGAGCAGGACGCACCCCACTAGCTTGTAGGTTTAGCTGAACACTGTGAGGTGGACGCACCCCACTAACTTGTAGGTTTAGCTGAACACTGTGA
The DNA here is from genome assembly GCF_042186555.1 of Aquarana catesbeiana. Lineage (NCBI taxonomy): Eukaryota > Metazoa > Chordata > Amphibia > Anura > Ranidae > Aquarana > Aquarana catesbeiana. The sequence continues at coordinate 236,504,673 of NC_133325.1, forward strand.
GCAGGACGCACCCCACTAACTTGTAGGTTTAGCAGAACACTGTGAGCAGGACGCACTGCACTAACTGTAAATAGTCTAGCTGCCTGACTGTGGTACTAATAGGATCAAAAGAACACCAACAATTTTCTTCAGGTAGCTGTATTTACTGTAACAAGAAAAGCCTGCCTGTCAGTAAGAAGATAACAGAAACGGATCTAGCTGAACACTGTGAGCAGGACGCACCCCACTAGCTTGTAGGTTTAGCTGAACACTGTGAGGTGGACGCACCCCACTAACTTGTAGGTTTAGCTGAACACTGTGAGCAGGACGCACCCCACTAACTTGTAGGTTTAGCAGAACACTGTGAGCAGGACGCACTGCACTAACTGTAAATAGTCTAGCTGCCTGACTGTGGTACTAATAGGATCAAAAGAACACCAGCAATTTTCTTCAGGTAGCTGTATTTACTGTAACAAGACAAGCCTGCCTGTCAGTAAGAAGATAACAGAAACGGATCTAGCTGAACACTGTGAGCAGGACGCACCCCACTAGCTTGTAGGTTTAGCTGAACACTGTGAGGTGGACGCACCCCACTAACTTGTAGGTTTAGCTGAACACTGTGAGCAGGACGCACCCCACTAACTTGTAGGTTTAGCAGAACACTGTGAGCAGGACGCACTGCACTAACTGTAAATAGTCTAGCTGCCTGACTGTGGTACTAATAGGATCAAAAGAACACCAGCAATTTTCTTCAGGTAGCTGTATTTACTGTAACAAGACAAGCCTGCCTGTCAGTAAGAAGATAACAGAAACGGATCTAGCTGAACACTGTGAGCAGGACGCACCCCACTAGCTTGTAGGTTTAGCTGAACACTGTGAGGTGGACGCACCCCACTAACTTGTAGGTTTAGCTGAACACTGTGAGCAGGACGCACCCCACTAGCTTGTAGGTTTAGCTGAACACTGTGAGGTGGACGCACCCCACTAACTTGTAGGTTTAGCTGAACACTGTGAGCAGGACGCACCCCACTAACTTGTAGGTTTAGCAGAACACTGTGAGCAGGACGCACTGCACTAACTGTAAATAGTCTAGCTGCCTGACTGTGGTACTAATAGGATCAAAAGAACACCAGCAATTTTCTTCAGGTAGCTGTATTTACTGTAACAAGACAAGCCTGCCTGTCAGTAAGAAGATAACAGAAACGGATCTAGCTGAACACTGTGAGCAGGACGCACCCCACTAGCTTGTAGGTTTAGCTGAACACTGTGAGGTGGATGCACCCCACTAACTTGTAGGTTTAGCTGAACACTGTGAGCAGGACGCACCCCACTAACTTGTAGGTTTAGCAGAACACTGTGAGCAGGACGCACTGCACTAACTGTAAATAGTCTAGCTGCCTGACTGTGGTACTAATAGGATCAAAAGAACACCAGCAATTTTCTTCAGGTAGCTGTATTTACTGTAACAAGACAAGCCTGCCTGTCAGTAAGAAGATAACAGAAACGGATCTAGCTGAACACTGTGAGCAGGACGCATCCCACTAGCTTGTAGGTTTAGCTGAACACTGTGAGGTGGACGCACCCCACTAACTTGTAGGTTTAGCTGAACACTGTGAGCAGGACGCACCCCACTAACTTGTAGGTTTAGCAGAACACTGTGAGCAGGACGCACTGCACTAACTGTAAATAGTCTAGCTGCCTGACGGTGGTACTAATAGGATCAAAAGAACACCAGCAATTTTCTTCAGGTAGCTGTATTTACTGTAACAAGACAAGCCTGCCTGTCAGTAAGAAGATAACAGAAACGGATCTAGCTGAACACTGTGAGCAGGACGCACCCCACTAGCTTGTAGGTTTAGCTGAACACTGTGAGGTGGACGCACCCCACTAACTTGTAGGTTTAGCTGAACACTGTGAGCAGGACGCACCCCACTAACTTGTAGGTTTAGCAGAACACTGTGAGCAGGACGCACTGCACTAACTGTAAATAGTCTAGCTGCCTGACTGTGGTACTAATAGGATCAAAAGAACACAAGCAATTTTCTTCAGGTAGCTGTATTTACTGTAACAAGACAAGCCTGCCTGTCAGTAAGAAGATAACAGAAACGGATCTAGCTGAACACTGTGAGCAGGACGCACCCCACTAACTTGTAGGTTTAGCAGAACACTGTGAGCAGGACGCTCTGCACTAAATGTAAATAGTCTAGCTGCCTGACTGTGGTACTAATAGGATCAAAAGAACACCAGTAATTTTCTTCAGGTAGCTTTATTTACTGTAACAAGACAAGCCTGCCTGTCAGTAAGAAGAGAACAGGAACGGATCTAGCTGAACACTGTGAGCAGGACGCACTGCACTAAATGTAAATAGTCTAGCTGCCTGACTGTGGTACTAATAGGATCAAAAGAACACCAGTAATTTTCTTCAAAATACTGTAACAAGACAAGCCTGCCTGTCAGTAAGAAGATAACAGGAACGGATCTAGCTGAACACTGTGAGCAGGACGCACTGCACTAAATGTAAATAGTCTAGCTGCCTGACTGTGGTACTAATAGGATCAAAAGAACACCAGTAATTTTCTTCAAAATACTGTAACAAGACAAGCCTGCCTGTCAGTAAGAAGATAACAGGAACGGATCTAGCTGAACACTGTGAGCAGGACGCACTGCACTAAATGTAAATAGTCTAGAAGATAACAGGAACGGATCTAGCTAAACTGAATACAGTGTATATATATATATATATATATATATATATATATATATATATATATATGCAACACCTGGGATGCATATATATATAGACAATACACTTTAAGTGCAGCTAACTGACTGACTGTCCTGCCTAATCTAGCTAACTCAAATGAAATGACACTGTCTCTCTCTCTCTCTATTTCTCAGCACACCGGAACACACTGCACAGGGCCGCCGTGCAGGCGGCCTTATATAGTGTGGGGCATGTACTAAATCCCCTGAGCCATAATTGGCCAAAGCCTCCTTGGCTTTGGCCAATTACGGCTCTCTGTTAAGGCGGCGCTGTGATTGGCCAAGCATGCGGGTCATAGTGCATGCTTGGCCAATCATCAGCAAGCAATGCACTGCGATGCCGCAGTGAATTATGGGCCGTGACACGCCACACGAATTTGGCGCGAACGGCCCATATCGTTCGCAATTCGACGAACGATCGAACAGCCGATGTTCGAGTCGAATATGGGTTCGACTCGAACACGAAGCTCATCCCTAGTATTTACATCCAAATCAGGTGAACGGTGTAGGAATTACAACAGTTTGTATATGTGCCTCCCACTTTTTATGGGACCAAAATTAATGGGACAATTGGCTGCTTAGCTGTTCCATGGCCAGGTGTGTGTTATTCCCTCATTATCCCATTTACAAGGAGCAGATAAAAGGTCCAGAGTTCATTTCAAGTGTGCTATTTGCATTTGAAATCTGTTGCTGTCAACTCTCAATATGAGATCCAAAGAGCTGTCACTATCAGTGAAGCAAGCCATCATTAGGCTGAAAAAACAAAACAAAGCCATCAGAGAGATAGCAAAAAGATTAGGTGTGGCCAAATCAACTGTTTGGAACATCCTTAAATAGAAAGAATGCACCGGTGAGCTTAGCAACACCAAAAGACCCGGAAGACCACGGAAAACAACTGAGGTGGATGACCGAAGAATTCTTTCCCTGGTGAAGAAAACACCCTTCATAACAGTTGGCCAGATCAAGAACACTCTCCAGGAGGTAGGTGTATGTGTGTCAAAGTCAACAATCAAGAGAAGACTTCACCAGAGTGAATACAGAAGGTTCACCACAAGATGTAAACCATTGGTGAGCCTCAAAAACAGGAAGGCCAGATTAGAGTTTGCCAAACAACATCTAAAAAAGCCTTCACAGTTCTGGAACAACATCCTATGGACAGATGAGACCAAGATCAACTTGTACCAAAGTGATGGGAAGAGAAGAGTATGGAGAAGGAAAGGAACTGCTCATGATCCAAAGCATACCACCTCATCAGTGAAGCATGGTGGTGGTAGTGTCATGGCGTGGGCATGTATGGCTGCCAATGGAACTGGTTCTCTTATATTTATTGATGATGTGACTGCTGACAAAAGCAGCAGGATGAATTCTGAAGTGTTTCGGACAATATTATCTGCTCATATTCAGCAAAATGCTTCAGAACTCATTGGACAGCGCTTCACAGTGCAGATGGACAATGACCCGAAGCATACTGTGAAAGCAACCAAAGAATTTTTTAAGGGAAAGAAGTGGAATGTTATGCAATGGCCAAGTCAATCACCTGACCTGAATCTGATTGAGCATGCATTTCACTTACTGAAGACAAAACTGAAGGGAAAATGCCCCAAGAACAAGCAGGAAATGAAGACAGTTGCAATAGAGGCCTGGCAGAGCATCACCAGTGATAAAACCCAGCGTCTGGTGATGTCTATGCATTCCAGACTTCAGGCTGTAATTGACTGCAAAGGATTTGCAACCAAGTATTAAAAAGTGAAAGTTTGATGGATGATTGTTAATCTGTCCCATTACTTTTGGTCCCTTAAAAAGTGGGAGGCACATATACAAACTGTTGTAATTCCTACACCATTCACCTGATTTTGATGTAAACACTCTCAATTTAAAGCTGAAAGTCTGCAGTTAAAGCAAATCTTGTTAGTTTCATTTCAAATCCATTGTGGTGGTGTACAGAGCCAAAAAGATTAGAATTGTGTAGATGTCTCAATATTTATGGACCTGAATGTACATGGTATGAGTGGCCGAGTAGTATCTGAAATCTTTGTCGGTGGGGTGGAGTACCCTCCAGCAATCGACAAAATGGTGGGAGTGCAGGGATTTCCTGAAGTGTTTGAGGAAAGCGAAAGAGTGGGTAGAATGCCCCGTAGATGTGTCCATCCGTGGGTCTGGGCTGACATTGAAATCACCCCCCAAGATCAGTTGGCCCTCTCTAAATGTGGAGAGGGAATCTACCTCTACAAACACATGGTGTTTGATTGTTCTTTTTATTCCTATTTGTGCTTTCTTGTACTAGCACATTTTACCCCTATAAGACTGCAAGCCTTCTTTGTCAGTCATAAACTACATGCAAGCTCAGACATTTTAGTGTATTATAAATAATTAAATGTTCTACAAAACATTACATTTCAATAATCAAATTTGTATGGTGAATTTGTTAAAGTAAATAATTGAATCTACAACACTACAACTGAACTAACCTCACAGTGATAGGTAGAACTTGTGTTTATTTATAATACATAGGTACACTTATTAGTCAGAAAAAAACTTTCAGACCTAACCAAAAAAAAAAAAACGGTTGAAAACTCGAAAAGTTAACTCTTTCATGACACATTTACACCTAAAATATAAAACATTCAACAACTTGTGATTGGTTGGCTATCAGACATGTTTCAGCTGTAGAGATTATTTGTCCCTAACCTCCTTCTGCTGCTGTAATGACTGTAACACATATATGCAGCACCAGTGGATATTAACTCAAATGCGTCCATGGTGATCTGAGGTTCTGTGCTGGGAGCATGCATCCAGCACACTGACAAAGCTGACTCTGACAGCTCTCGGGAGCTGCAGGATAATGTGATTGCTGTGAAGGCCAGTTACAGGGATCATGTGATTGGGAAGCCACTCCACTTCGAGGCGTTAAAGCCAACTTAAAAAGCCACCAGGAGGTGGGAGGAAGGGGTTAAGTAGAGGGTATGTATTGACAACATAGGCCAAAATAACTAAATTGTAATAATATTAATTCTTATTATTACTATTATATGTATGTGTGCCTTTATTTAATTCTGGATTAAGTTTATAAACATCCTGGTATTCAAGTGGTTAAAAACAAGCTCGTTATTGATTTTTTTTTTTTCAGTAAATGATCAGATTTCACATAATAGTGATCTATGTGGCTGTAGAGCTGTCCATTGCTGACACCTGGGTTGGTTCCTGGGCTCTCCAGTTTCTCTGGATACAAGGTAAAATTCCCCAATATTTAGTAGAGAAGGAGAAGCTCTGGGAATATCCAGAGAACTTAGTGTATATATCTAACAACACAAGAGAAATAAAAAAAATGACAGACGCTTTAACTCCCCAGCATCCACCAAAGCTGGGTGGACAGACCATTTTAGAAATTGCATACAAACAAGATCATAGCACTGGAAAAGGATAAAGGATAACAAGGATACCAATGGTTTCAGGCACTTTACTCCAATGGACATAGATCTGAATTTATCTATAGCTTCATTAAAACAAGCATCATTGTGAGCCTGTGATTACGGCCTTGGGATGGTTTCATTCTCACGAGTTTGTCTGTGTATTGCATTGCGCTATATTAGGTTATGGTATTAATAACTTGGAAAGAGTCCTGAGATCCCAGATCACATTTTGCATGGGAGTTCAGAGGAATTAAAGGTAAACCCTAAAAAAATAATTAATTTAATAGTTTCCATTTGATCTGTTAAATATACCGTTGAAAGTGTTTTGTTACATCTGTTGAATACTGTACATGCAAAAAATACCTGTTTATCCTGACAGAAATTCATTGCTGCCCTATGGACTCTGCAGGCTTATCTCAAACAATATTATCAGCTCACTTCAGTGAAGTACAGTACACCACCCTCCAGGGCTGGACTGGGACAAATATTTGGCCCTGGAGTTCATAAAGACCGACCCACTTTAACCACTTCAGCCCCGGAAGATTTGGCTGCTCAATGACCAGGCCATTTTTTTGCAATACGGCACTGCATCGCTTTAACTGACAATTGTGCAGTCGTGCAATGCTGAACCCAAACAAAATTGACGTGCTTTTTCCCCCACAAACAGAGCTTTCTTTTTGTGGTATTTGATCATCTCTGCAGTTTTTATTTTTTGTGCTAAAACTAGAAAATAGCGACAATTTTGAAAAAAACACAATATTTTGTGTTAATAAATATCCCCAATTTATTTTTAAAGAAGCTAATTTTTTCCTCAGTTTAGGCCGATATGTATTCTTCTACATATTTTTGGTAATAAAAATTGCAATAAGCGTATATTGATTGGTTTGCACAAAAGTTATAGCGTCTACAAAATAAGGGAAAAATTTATGGTATTATTATTATTTTGTTTTTTTACTAGTAATGGCGGCGATCAGCGATTTTTATCGGAACTGCAACATTATAGTGGACAGATCAGACAGGTTTGACACATTTTTGGGACATTGACAGTTATACAGTGATCAGTGCTATAAAAATGCACTGATTACTGTGTAAATGTCACTGGCAGAGAAGGGGTTAACACTAGGGGGGTAATCAAGGGGTTAACTGTGTTCCCTCATGTGTGTTCTAACTGTAGGGTGATGGGACTGACTAGAGGAGATGATAGATCATTGTTCCTAGCTAGTAGGAACACACAATCTGTCTCTCCTCTCCTCACAGAACAGGGTTTTGTGTGTTTACACACACGTCCCTTTTCTGGCTCTCGTGCCCGCGATTGTGCATGACCGGCGGTCATCGCGACCACCGGCCAGGCGCTTTGGCACATGCGCGTGCTATCCCCGATTAAAGGGCCAACGCACAGCTACGCCAGTTCGCGAGAACGTGCAAACCTGCCACAGTATAATGACAGCGGCTGGTTGGCAAGTGGTTAATTTTTTTTAAAAACGCACAAAAATAGTATACAAACTATACGCAATTTTACAAAAAAACATAAGTAACAAAATTCTGCTGTAAGTATACACAACTTTCTTTTTTTAAACTATTTTTTTAGAGAAAAAGATTGCATTCCAACATTACAGACGCCTTTAGAATGACAAGTTATACTACGTTCAATGGCAGGTGTCATAAATAACTCACTCACCTCTTTTTATTATTTCACTTATTCTCCTCTGTATTTTTCTCCTCCTCACATCACTGCGTGAAGTGGGTGGGTTAACGTCATGTAGGAACATTGCTACAACCTCATTGGCTGGAATTTCAGAAACCGGCATTGCTGAACAGCCATTGGCTGCCTTTCAGCAATGCACCAGTGCTGAGGTTGAGCCGGGTTGCACACTATGAAGTGAGGTGTGATGGGCAGTGTGGATGACAGGTCTCTCCCATACCGGCCGGACAAATCTGCCCCCCTCACCGGCCGGCCTACCCCAATGGCCACCCAAGCCCCCCCTTTACCAACCATTAGCCATTCTACTTTATTTCTCTTATAGGCAGTACAGCGGTGCTCAAATTAATGGCTGTGCGAGCCGCGCAGCCATTACTTTGGCAGCCTGTCACTGAAACTGGCTCACCGGGAAACTCCTGGTAGTCCCGATGGCCAGTACATGCCTGCCACCCTCATGTTATAAAGGTGAAGATTTTAGGGGGTGTTATGTAGTCCTAACATACTTGTTTACCTTCCTCCATAGCTGCAGTACAGTAAGTGAGTGTGGAAGCGTGTTACCAGCAGGACCACCAAGGCAAAGAAGGCTGAAAAAAGAAGGGAAATGTAACAACCATATCTCTGGACTGATAGGTGTATCTAAATCCAAGAACAAAAATGTAATATACTGTAGCTTACCAGTTCTTAGATGTGGTAGCTGGACTTGAGAACTCCCCTCATCTCAATAACAAATGGGGTAGGTGTGCTGTGTGTTCACAGAGGTAACACTGCTTGCAGAATGCCCAGGAAGTTACAAGCATACTGAATTTCTGGCAAGATCAACAGGTATTTTTTGCACTTATTAAATAACTATAACAAATTGCTTTCAATCGTACGTATTTTAACAGACGAAAAGGGAATAAATAAGAGGGCCCATTTGTTAGGGTCTACATACATTTAATGCTACATCCTTAGATCATAGAAATATATAAAAGCAATTTAGAAAAAATAAATAAATCATAATACTAAACCTTGATTACAAAGTTTTACATGCATGAATAGACAATGAAGTATAAAAATGCAAAAATAAAGAAATAAAGTAGGTATATAACCACTTAGCTGACAGCCGTTAAAGAACAAGATGGCTCCCACACGGTCTCATTGGAAATTCTAAAGACACACGTTGTTAACAGTTTGCATATTAATAAAATCTCTTGCTGCTAAAATGGAAAGTGCCATAAACGTCCCTCAAGAACAGACAGTAATTGCTAACATAAAGATGTAGGTGATTTGAGAAACCAACCGCTTTCTAAGCAGAAAATAATAAGTAAAACTTATATACAAATAACAAGATAGAATAAAAAATTTCAACGTTGCCTTTAATTTCACATTTTAATTTATGTCACTATTTGTTGACCCACTGATGTGGAGCAAACTGTAGCCAGTGATAATTTAAAATATGTGTTTGTAATTCTACTTAAGGAGCACCTCATAAACCCTTCCTCACCCCACTTTTATTAATCATAAAGGTTAATGTGCCTTTTCTGAAAGTAAAAGATGTGGTTAGCGCCATGTGCAAAATTACATTATACAAGCATGGTAAGAAAATGAAATAATTCATCCGCTAATTTTGTTTTTCCTTTCCAGACATGCTTTGCAGAAACATTACAAATGTTTCATATATCAATAATGCACTTAACTATCTACAGCACTTCATTTCATTTGAATGTTTAATTGTTTCTATAAAGTAAACCTTTTATAAACATTGCAATTCAAATGAAACATATCATGAAAAAATGTATAAGCAGAGAAAATCTAAAGGAAAACCACATGCAAAAACAATCATTAGATTTAGAGATACTGTAAAGGCTGCTTAAGCTATAGGCAAATGATGGCTTTGCCTTTAAAAAGGTATAGCTAAACCCCAAAAGAAAAAAAATAACATATTGAAGCCTACCAATTCCTAGAAGTGATGTATGCATTTGTTTTATTTTTCAATTTGTTTCCTTTATTTTCACCTGGTTATCCTGCCAGTATCACTTCTAGTCCTAGAATGACAATGCTTTCTAGGGTGACAACTCTGATAATACTGATCTATGAGGCAACAGCCTAGGGCAGGACTACAGAATACCTTCCTTTCTAGTGTTTTCCATAACTCTAGGGAAGGTCTTTTGCATCTACAAAGAAAACTGGGAGCAATATATCTGACAGGAATGCAAATCTCCCAAAGTGCTCAAGAAGTTTTCAGCTCACTTTTTGGCAGGACCAACAGGTATTAGCGAAACAGCTATAACAAAATGCTTTCAATTGTATATTAAACAGACCAAAGGGAGCAAATAAGAGCTGTGCATTGTTAGGATTCACATACACGTAATGACTGACCCTCCCCCTTGCACCTCCACAGCCTCTCTATTGGCCCTCTTATTTAATGGGCAAGGTCATCAGCCAATAGAGAGGCTGTGATGAGGAACCAAACAGGGACAAGCTTGCATTTTACAGGAAAAGTTAAGGTTTGCATTTAACTTCAGCTGTCCATACTGGACAACATTTTCTAGGACTTGTTTTCCGTGGGACCCTTTTCTAGACAAATCATCAAATTTTGTACTCTCCTGAATTGATGCATGTAAATTTGATTTCAGTCTACAAACAAAATATATAAAAAATGAATCACAGTTGTCTGAATTTCTTAATTGCATGTTTCTCTGTAGATCCAACAAATCTACATGCAAATTTCCTGTCAAAAGTGATAAATCATTAGTTCTCCTCTTTCCATCATCCCATTAATGATTTTGTGAACCAATAGTTCATCAGCTGAACTTTTAAAATTGATTCACAGGCACATTCGCACGGCTTACTATTACTGGTTTAGTGCTGCAGTCTGTTATAAACTTTATGATGAGGTCATTATCATAACCCTAAATTAACCAACTGATTATACATGTGACAAATAATGGGGCAGCACACTGGAAAATGAATTTTAAATCATTGTAATCTTTTCTATGAATAAAGGTTGCTGTATTTTTGTACCTAAATATTTCAAATGCATGTTCTGTCTTTTTAGGTGATTAAACATTTGCCATCTGTAGATTAACAATGAGGCATCGTGCTAAAGAAATGTTAATCTATATTATATTTTGGAGCTAGGAACCAGCAGCAGTACAGGCTCCTAGTTCTGAGAATGCACTGACAGTGATGGTCTCACAATAACAAATGACTATCCGATTCTGATAATGTGACAGCCAATCATAGTAATCACATGAAAATGTTTTTTTTAAATCCTACCGGTCCAACTGTCACTAATTCATACAGATAGAAGCACAACGACAGCTGAAACTAGTAGGCTTCAGCTGTTAAAGTAAATTACCAACAATAAAAATGTTAATTTGAAAAGTTTTTTAATGGTATAAGTTATTAAGTATAATTTAGATTAATAAACACAAACAAAATATTTATTAATGCAGAGTTCCACCCAAAGGGGTAAGCTCTGCTTGTTGGCACCCTCACCACCTCCACTTCCACATTTGGCACTTTTTTGGGGAGAGGGGGGAGCGGGTACCTGGTTTTAACAGGTACCCGCTCCCACTTCTGGGTAAGATTGGCGCTCAGCAATCTACAACATTTCCGGCCCCTCCTCCTTCCCCCTGCTATATTCTGGGACACACAGAGGTCCCAGAAGATGGCAGGACCATTGAGAAAGTGCAGCACGACTTGTGCATGTACACTAGGAAATCAGGCTGTGAAGCTTCACTTCCTGTTTCCCTTACTACAGATGCCAGCACCTGCACCCAAAGCCGACTGAAGAATCGGCTAGGGGAACCGACATTGCAATATCCCTGGACAGGTAAGTGTCCATATATCAACCTCCCTGGCGGTAATCCCGAGTGTGGCTCGGGGTTAAATTTCAGTACCATTAGTGGTAACCCTGATCCACACTCGGGATTGCATTGCAGAATCCTGGTCACGGTTACTTACCTTGCCCCCAGGATCCTGCGATGTCTCCCCGCTGTGTCCATGGGCTGTGTCCTCCGCCCGCTGCTCTGTGTTCCGGGCTCCATTCCCTGTGAACAGCAGTGGTGCTGGCTATTGATTTGTATTTAGTACAAATCTGGCAGTCAACACCATTCACACACACACTGTGTGTGTTCGGCATGTAGCTCTGCCGGTAAGAACCAACTGATTCTTACTAGCGTCCATCCATGCAAATTTAGTCTAAGACTCCACTCTCCATGTTGGATTTTGGGTTATCTTGCATTATGCAGAAGGAAACCGGCACCCTGTTTTAGCAGGAACTGTAAAAAAAAAAAGCTACACCTAGGTTTAGCTAAAGTTTTCAAAATATAATCCCAAGTAGGTGACACCAGACTTAAGATAAAGCTAAAGTATAATTCTGGATGGAAAAATGAAAATGGGAGAAATATCCAAAAATATTAACCCCCATAGTCTATTTCTTCTGTTGTCCTCCAGCAGACACATGATGCAGTTACCTCCAAACATGCAGTATTTATCAGCTTTATTCAAATGGGTAGGTAATCAAAGCAGTTGCTTGTCAAAAATCTACTGAGAATTTTAATGATAAGTTTACCAGACCAAAAAGGGAGAAAATAAGAGCTAAAATAACATTGCTAACATTTACATAAACTTTAAGCAGCATAAAAGCTATCTTTCAGCCAAAGGCAGAAACAAGTACTGAGCACACAAGAGTTAAGAGAACCCCGTTCTCTGGGACAGTACTTCCTCTTTGAAATATTTTGCACTTTTATATCATATTTTAATCCATTAAAAAGTTAACAAACCTGTAATTTTACAGGTACAGATGAAATATAAGTACTACAAATGATGTGACAGCAAAGTATTAAAAGAACATATACCTATGTAACTGGAATAAAAGCATTGCATACACCTGCCTTCAATAGAACAGTCACATAAAACAAACTCATTCAATGTTGAGAGGCTGAACTAAATGCTGCCATTGCATTAATCACATTCCAACTCTAATTAAAAGAGCCATGCACAAAGCTTTCTGAAAATGTTGCCCAGGTATTGCAATAATTTTTGATCACCCAAGCCTGGAAGACAAATAATTAGAGCTGCCAGAGCATTCTGATGAGTGATGTCAGCATCTCCAAGTGACCTTCCCTTCACTAATTAATTTTCCTTTTAAGAAAAGAGACCCTGTTGTTGCATATTATTAATTGAGTTCACTAAAAGATGCGCCTGATTAATTTTTGTTGATAATACTTGTCATACCGAGCTGAGGGTCTAATTATTCTATTGGTTTAGAAAATATTTATTACTTTAACTAAGCTTTACTGTTTTAATGCCTGGCTCACCAGTAAACATGTTATACAAGCTTAAGTTATTTATTAAAATTTGGCAGTGCTTATCATGGGTCATATTTTGTTTTAGATAAATCCTCAGATCGTTAAAGTGTTCTGTTAACGCAAATTAAAAAATGTCTGATCCAGAGGTACACAAAATGCATTATTTAGTTATGTCTAGTGCATTGGCAACCACTTCCTTATTGTACCCATAAGTAATGTAATTTGTTGCCTGATGAAAGAAAAATCCAAGGCATCCAGATAAGCAAATGTGTTGTAAAATATAAATTGTAATATAAGATAACACATTTTAGCATATAGTTCTTAGGTACTGAGGAATTAAGAAAAGATATTAAATATTGCTAACCCTAATTTTCTTGGGATTAATAAAAGTATCTCTCAAAGCTTAAAGTGTAATTACAGCCTGACTTTTTTTTTGTTTCGTCTTTGAAAGAATAAAGAAGGATTCAAACTCTGGTAAGTTTCCCTGATGTCCTTATTTGGAAGCTTTCCCTTCACCTTCTTTCCTGGAGGAAGTGAGGAAAGGAGAAATCCTTCCTGTGCCACTGGGACTGATTTTCCTTTTACTCCTATTCAGGGGAGAACTGATTTCCTTTAACCTCCCTGGCAGTATTCCCGAGTCTGGCTCAGGGTGGAATTTCAGAACCAAAAGTGGTAAGCCCGAGCCAGACTCGGGATTGCATCGAGGATCCAGGAAGAGCTTACTTACCTTGTCCCCTGGATCCTGCGATGTTTCCCTGCAGTGTGAGCTGCTCGTCCTCCGCTCAATTCATCACGGAGCTGGAGCCGTTCCCTGCGAGCATTGCAACACACGGGGACGGAGAACGGCGCCAAATTCAAAAAGTGAAACACACACTATACATACAGTACACTGTAATCTTACAGATTACATTACTGTATGAAATTATTTCACATCCCTTTTGTCCCTAGTGGTTTCTCCAGTGCCCTGCATGCAGTTTTATATTATAAAAAACGTTCTTTCTGCCTGGAAACTGGAGATTGTCCATAGCAACCAAAACCATCCATTTACATCAAAAGGGGTTTTAGACCAGCTAGAAAACAGCGATAATTAATTAGAATCACTAGCAGAATTGAGCGATAGTGATTTGTGGGGAGATCCGTCATCAAATACTTGAAAAGTAATGACAGCGACAATTATGCAACTGAGCAAATTTCAGTGTTTTTTATTTGATTACATTATTAAATAATTTTTATTATTATTATATTATTATTTGTTATAATTATTTATAGTTATTTATTATATTATAATTTATGATTTTGTTTTTCAAACTTTATCATACCCGGGATGTCTACTAGACTCTTGTTTGGACATATTTATATTTAAGTGAGTTATTCCTAAGAATTACAGGCCTACAATATAAAACGCCAAATTTCCATGCAAAATAATTGTACCGCTTTCAGCATCAAAAATCTCAAATAATCATACCGTCAGGGAGGTTAAAGGAGAAGTATGGGATATGAAAAAATAAACCTTCCCACTTATCTCGAAGAGATTGAAAAAATGGAGGCCTTTACCCAACAGGGCGCCACAAGGGAGGAGAGAAAATGGACTATCTCGGTAACAGTTTGGACAGAATACACAGAATTTTTTATAAAGGTATATAATATTTTATTTTATACAATAATTAAAATATTAAATGGGTATCCCAAATATATTGTGGAAAATTATACAAGTGCAGATCAAAATACCATCTCCTTCCTACTTATCTCCATGCCAAAGCATCAATGTCGCGATACAGCTATCCCCAATAGCTCTAAGAACGAGCACTGAGCAATCTCATTACCACTGATTGCTCATTGCTTGGTCTGCTCCAATCAAAGAACAGTGACCCTCTCCATTCTGCTCCTCCAGCACTCATTGGCAATAGCCACTATCAGATGACTCTGGGTCACAGGAGAACAAAAGTAAGTGTACTCCTGTGACCCACAAGAGAAGTATGACCAAAGAAGCTTTTGCCATAACGCTCATTTAAATTTCTCACAGGTGACAGTGGTGAGTAATATAAATGGTGAGGGACACAGACAGCTATTAACAACTGGAAGAGGTCCTACATTTTTGTTATTCTACACAAACCTAGAAAAAATGGACGGTGTTCTAATTATATATAAGAAGACATTACATTTCCTGGCTGTTATTTTAAGGTTCTTACAATACTAGCATATTTTTAAAGATGGCAATCCATGGACATTTTATTACATTCATTTCAGTTTCATCTCTTAAAGTTGAGATCAGCTTCCTCCTTCACCTCTTCATTGGCCCTCTGTGCTAAATGGCCTGGAGGCACCCACCACCCCCCACCTCTCCCAGGCCAATACTAATAACATGTTGGACTAGTGTTCCTGAGTGGAGATACTTCCATTAAGATATTGAGCATTGTGGGACCTGTAATGCATCAACTTAATTTGCAACTCTCAAATGTATTCTGGCGAAAAGATGAGAGCTGCAAAGGAGCTGGTGCTAAAAGATGTAAAAAGATTACGATACACTTTTTGGAACATATCCCTTTCACAATGCCTGCCAATAACTGGAGCACCATCATACACTTTGTGTTGAACACATTCTTTTCCCCACATAAATCTGTCTCTATCATGAAAGTAATAGTTGGTTGTGTTTAAACCCCAGGCCACAGGTTTCCAGTTCTACCCAATGGGTCTAACTATGGACACCCTTACTCAGCAACAGTGAAGCACAGGAGGCATTAGCTGCCCCAATATCACCTTCAGGAGGTAAGGTCAGTATTAGCATAATGTTACCCTATGGGTCCCAGATTGTTCCAGAAGATATTTAACTAGTTGCCGACCGCCGCACGCCAATATACGTCGGCACAATGGCAGCGGTGGGCAAATGGGCATACCTGTATGTCCTCTTTAAGAGCCGGGGATAGCAGGTGCATGCGTGAACGCCACATACAGCGCGACCATGCATGCAGGACCGGCGGACTCGATGTCCACCGGTATCCCGGCAATCGTGTCACAGAGCCTCAGAACGGGAAAGTGTCTATGTAAACAAGGTATTTCCCTGTTCTGGCTTGTGCCATAACAGAGATCACTGCTCTCTGTCATTGAGTGCAGTGATCGCTGTCATGTGACTTGAATCCCATTCCCCCGCAGTTAGAATCACTCCCTAGGACACACTTAACCCCTTCATCACCCCCTAGTGGTTAACCCCTTCACTGCCAGTGTCATTTACACAGTAATCAATGCAATTTTTTAGCACTGATCGCTGTATAAATGACAATGGTCCCAAAATAGTGTAAAAAATGTCCGATGTGTCCGCCATAATGTTGCAGTCCCAATAAAAATCGCAGATCGCCGTCATTACTAAAAACAAAAAAATGAATAATAAAAATGCCATAAAACTATCCCTTATTTTGTAGATGCTATAACTTTTGAGCAAACCAATCCATATACGCTCATTACGATTTTTTTTACCAAAAATATACAGAAGAATACATATCAGCCTAAACTGAGAAAAAAAATATATTTTTTATATATTTTTGGGGGATATTTATTATGGCAAAAAGTAAAAAATAGTGCATTTTTTTCAAAATTGTCACTCTTTTTTTTTTTATAGCGCAAAAAATAAAAACCACAGAGGTGATCAAATACCACCAAAAGAAAGCTCTATTTGTGGGAAAAAAAGACGTCAATTTTGTTTGGTTGCAACGTCGCACAACCGCGCAATTGTCAGTTAGTGACGCAGTGCCGAATCGCAAAAAGTGCTCTGGTCAGGAAGGGGGTAAAATGTTCCGGGGCTGAAGTGGTTAAACATGTTTAAATCGTGCTAGAAAAACAACAGCTGAAATACCATAGGACAAAGGGGTTTATTTACTAAAGGCAACTCCACTTTGCACTACAAGTGCACTTGGGAGTTTAGTCACTGTAGATCTGAGGGGGACATGCAAGGAAAATAAAAAACAGCATTTTTGCTTGCACATGATTGGATGATAAAATCAGCAGAGCTTCCCCTCATTTCATATCTTCCCCTCAGATCTACAGCGACTGCACTTCTAAGTGCAAAGTGGATTTGCCTTTAGTAAATAAACCCAATGCGACTGTACTAAAAACCTTGTGAGATTATGTAGGTTAGTGAGTTAGTTAAGGGAAAGGGAAGCTGTGGGCAAGTGGCAAAGAGACTACCAGTCCCAGCTTATCATGGGAGAATTATAGCAATTGAGACAGGGATTCTAAACTCTCATTTATCCCAACAGCAGCCAACAGCATCATCACTATCTCCTACTGCATGTCTACAAATAGCGTTATGTGTTTGAGATGCTTTTGCACTCACATGGGGGGGCTGGAGGCAGTTCAGGTGAAAAAAATTGCCCAGGTACATGAGTAATACATTGCCAAAGTGTGCAAGCAGAGCTAAACTGAAGTTATCAGTAAAAAAAAAACGTATGCTTGCTGATCATGTAGTTTGGATTTATGTACATTTGTATCAAACTTTAAAGTAGTACTAAAGGCTGTACATTTTTGTACCTAATGCAAACATGCCCCCTGTGTTTTTATATTATATACCCCAGTGTATGCCCAAGCCCGTGTGTTCTATTATCACTGCCGCTGGTGCCAGGTACCACTTCCCTGGACATCTGGGTTGTGGAGCACACTTCCATTGTACTTAAGATGCACAGGGACACTAATGACAGTGCATGCTTCAGCCGAATCCAGGTTTTTGCAGGATGGAGGGGGGAAAGAGGAGTGAATTGCCACCAAAGCTATCTGTGGCTTTGGACGCAAAAGGCTTGTCCACACTACCCGCTGGAAAAGTGTATGCACAGGTATCTCCATAGGTTCCTTTCTAGGGATGAAGAAACCTGCAGACAGGAATTAGGGATGGGGAATGGGGGGGAGTGGGGGGTTGGAAGAAATCTACCAGAAAGAAAACACAGGCTGGAGGGAAAAAAAACAACTTCAAACAAGGTAAGTACTAAGCTGTGCAGCAATATAATATTCTTTTCAATTTTTAAAGGACTTAAATTGCAGTATTTGGCCTCATGTACAGTGGACGTTTTTGGACTGTTTTTTACAGCTGCTGTTTTTGGCTTCAGATGTTTTTTTCTACAGTCAATAATTTCTCCAGCATGTTATCCTATGTCTTGCACACATAGGCTGTTGTAAACAGTTTTTTGCTTGGGCGTTTTTTGGGTGTAAAAAAACCCCCAGAACTAGTGGGTTCTGAGAGGAGTTTTTCAGCTGTAAAAACGCTTTAACGTCAAAAAATGCCTAAAGATGCAGATAAGCGCTCAAAAACGTGGCTCACCAGCGTTTTTTAATGTTTTTGATCCCATTGAAAAAAAAACGCTTAAAAATCACTAACGCTAAAAAAATGCTGAAAAATGCTAAAAAACGCTAGAAAAAGCTATTGCAAAAATGTTGAAAAACTCACTGCAATCCTAATGGCATTTTTATTAGGTTATTATAATGTCCAGTGTGCATGAGGCCTTTAGGGGAACATGTCTTTCTTTGAATTACTTTAATTTAATTCTGACTTGATTTTATTTGCCTTTGAGATTCTAAAGAAGGTACTTCTGAGTTACTTTTGTAATAACAATAATTTGTATGGTGAAAGAAAAGTTCATATGCAACCAGATACCTGTGTACAAATGCCAACAATTCTATGAAGGTCCATCTTAAAATCCGAATGAGAAAAAAACACCACCAATACAAATTACTTCGAAACCGTATTTCTATTCTGTGGAAACCTCATCTAACTCTCTAGTGAGATTTTAGTCTCTTAAGAGGTAGTCAGCCTTAGAATAACAACAGTAACTTTCCTTATAAACAACTTCTTTCACCCGCTAGGACACAGCTATCGCTTCTGTGATCAAAAAGAGTATACAAATCATTTCTGCCAGCTGAATACAAAGTACTGAACATCTGTTACATCTGTGATCCTGGGAGTTGTAATCATATTTTTAAAAATATGCACACAATATTAATAAATATTAGAACTGAAGCTCATGAACACAATCAAATATTTATATTGGGATAACTTAACATGTTTTACTTTGTTCAACACTTCCCTTTGTTAAAATTGTAGTTATTTCCGGCTTTCCACAGAGCATGAAGCTAAGAAAATAATTAATTTTATACTTTATTTTTAATGTTTAGACACAAATTTATATTATAGCCAAGTTAAAGTCTAAAGCTGGGTATAGCCACGTAGACTATTTTCATTCAGCCTGTGGGTTGAATGAAAATGAAAAAAAATCAGATTTCCTCATCCATGCTATAGAGTGCAGATGCAGACTGCAGTTATTGTATTCTGATAGCCACAGCTGGCACCTGCCAGAATACCAGAACAGTGGCTGCATCTGATTGGATGTAACTGCTGTTCAGCCAACAATTTTCTGCCTAACTCCTTACATTTTTCAATCAAAGGATATCGGGCGGGAGGGGGCTAACAAGGACACCCACATTTTTTTTATTTTATTTATTTTATTTATTTATGGTACTTATCTAGCGCTGTCAATTTATGCAGCGCTTTACATATACATCGTACATTCACATCGGTCCCTACCCTCAAGGAGCTTACAATCTAAGGTCCCTAACTCACATTCATACATACTGGGGACAATTTAGACAGGATCCAATTAACCTACCAGCATGTCTTTGGAGCAAATGTCAGCCAGTGTCTTGTGTTGTGAACACAGCTTCACACCACTTTTGGGGTATTCTCAATACTCCCAGGGCCGGTGCTACCACTAGGCAAACTAGGCAGCCGCCTAGGGCGCCCGGCCACTGGTGTTCCTACTCTCTTCTCGCTGCAGCAAGCAATTAAGTCTCAGCATCAGGCAGCCACTGCTCAATTCGCACATAGCATCAGGGGTGCTGCAGTGGCGGAGAACTGTGTCTGTGTCCCGACTCTCGAATTAATGGAAGCAAGCGAACATTCATTGATGGGCGCTTGTGAGGTTGCATTGATGGGAACTGGTGATGCTGCATTTGATGGGTGCTGGTGAGGCTGCATTTGATGAACGCTTGTGAGGCTGCATTTGATGGGCGCTGGAGAGGCTGCATTTGATGGGTGCTTGTGAGGCTGCATTTGATGGGCGCTTGTGAGGCTGCATTTGATGGGCGCTGGAGAGGCTGCATTTGATGGGCGCTTGTGAGGCTGCATTTGATGGGCGCTTGTGAGGCTGCATTTGATGGGCGATGGAGAGGCTGCATTTGATGGGTGCTTGTGAGGCTGCATGGATGGGCGCTGGTGAGGCTGCATTTGATGGGCATTTTGTTAAAAAGGTGGGGTATACATGGGCAGGGTAAAGAGGGTGGAGTCAAGGGTGGAGCCAAGGGGGGGTGCCAAAATTAGATTTCGCCTAGGGTGTCAAAAATCCTTGCACCAGCCCTGAATACTCCCATCCTTACCAACCTGGAGCCCCCCTGCTGCTTTTACTTTTCTAAAGAATAAAAACAAAACAAATATACTTACCTTTTTTCTTGTTTTCTTTAGGTTAGTCCAGTGACATCACAAGTTCTCTCTTTTCTCTGATGATGGAGTTGGTGGTCCTTACTCCTGAACAGTGCAGTGTTCAAAAATGGAAGGGCTCTCAGGAAGTGGGTTTGACGCTACTGGCAGTCATTCAGCTTGGAAGACGAAAGATGGCCAGGACCGGGAGCAGAAAGCCTGTGGAGGACAGCACCAAAAAAGAAGTCAGTTTTGCAGCCAGAGCTGCTGGTTTTAGTTAAAACTTCCTAGACCATGACATTTTACACTTTATAAAAGAGAAAGCTAAGCTTAAAATTTAAAACATTAAAGTGGAGCTCCATCCCCCCCACCAAAAAATGAAAAGTCAGCAGCTACAAATACTGTAGCTGCTGACTTTTACTATTAGGACACTTACCTGTGCAGGGATCCCACGGTGTACTCACCCAAGCCGATTCTTGAATCAGCTCTCAGGTGGTGGCACTGCCATCTTGGGTTAGGGAAACCTTGTGGCTTCACAGCCGGTTTCCTACTGCGCATGCGCAAATCACGCTGCACTTTCTCAGTGCAACGAGGGCAGAATTTCCGGCTAAGTGCGCCACATCAAACTCAGCAGGATGTGGTTTTGACAGGTACCCGCTTCCCCCCACAAGGTGCCAAATGTGGCACCTCTTGGGTGGAGCTCCACTTTAACAGCATAACACAGCATAGATATATAATTAGATACATTTACTAAAATTTAAAGAATTAGCTACTGTTGGAAATATAAACTTCAGGTGATTTCTAAGTGCAAACTAATGTATTTAAAATGTAACTATTCTGCTTTTAGAGAGGCTGTGTGCTGGTTAGAAATAAAAGGTCAATGAGAGAAGTTAGATCACCTAAAAGTTAAAATATATTAAAATTTTTGCAAGAGTTCTCTGAGAGAAGTTAGACGATCTAACAGTTAAGGCATATTGACTATGTATTGCAAGAGTGCACTGAGAGGCATTTGGGGGAAATTTGTTTGTACCAAATGGAACAAGTCATGTTGTAGGATTTGTATTGACAAGGTTTCAAGAAATCATACAGCTATACTGTATCACTGTATGTAAGAAAAAAGACTGCACTGTATACAAACCTAAAAACTCTAGCTGCAACTCAAAGTGCACACAAGTAAAGATAGATAAAAAAGGGAGCTGCGCTCTCAAAGTGACATATTAACCAGATATAAATACAAATAAATATAAATAAAAATAAACAAATAAAAATGATAACAAGTCCCAATAAGTGATTCATGTGACATATATAAAGTCCTCTGGTGGACAGTGAAACCCTGAAAATTCCTCCAATGGAAAATGAACAAACAGCAAAAATTTTTGAAAATCCTGTGACTTTAAGGACGGACAAAGTGAATCCACCACCACAAAGAGTGCACGCTTACCAGCTGCACAAGCTTTAACACTTGTGGCTAATACCCAGCCAAGGCCTTTTCCTCCAGGGACTTCAGATGTCTGGTCGAGCCATATGACGCTGTAGACCATTGATCCTGAAGGTAGTCAGAGGCACGGTTTGCAGACCTACACCCGATGTAAAAGGTAATGTCAGCCCAGAAAAAAAGCAGGGAAAGTCGCCATCAGTAAAACCAGATTTTGTTTATTAATAAAAAGCACTATCGCTTCCAAAACGTATAAAAGATTCAAGTAAAAAATGAGGCCAGCTGGCAACAAAACTAAGACCCGTCTAATCAGAACGTGAACAGCGCGGTGAGGTCAGCTCCCGACGCGTTACATCACAAATCTGCCGTCATCCTGGGGCCGTCAGGGAGGAGCGACTCGGAGCGACATGCTGATTGGATGGGGAATGAACTTGGATGGGGATAGGGGTATTATGGGATGCCCACTTGACTTGCAAACTTCTTCAGGGACACTCAACTATACACATTCTCTATGTAAAATCTCTGTATACACTCCTCTTCTGCCTCCTGCACAAACTTGGTTGTAGAAAAAAATCGCAGATCCAGCTGGCACCCTGTTTGGATGGGATCTGACAGGGCACTCTGTCAGCTCCAGCAATTGCTCATTACAGGCAGGGACCGCGGGCCCCTTTGGTGTAAAGAAAAAGCCCCAGTGCCCAGCTATTCTCCTGTGGCTACTGATCCCAACACCACCTCTTAAGGTACTGAAGGTACCTGGCTGCAGCTGCCCCTCCTGGCTAATCTTCCTGTAGTAATCCCAGACTGTCACACTCACCAGCCATCCGGCTATCTTCTCCCTGGAGATCTCCTTGACATTCTCACTGGCTCCTGCTGTCCTTACTAGGGATGGGCCAAACAGACCCCTGTTCGGTTCGCTCCAGGACTTTCAAACACCGCGAAAGTTCGGACCCGATAAACATTAAAGTCAATGGGACCCGAACGTCAAAAATCAAAAGTGCCCATTTTGAAGGCTTATATGCAAATAATTGGGCATACAATGATTATAGAGGTCCAGGTCCTGCCCCAGGGGACATGTATCAATAAAAAAAAGTTTGTAAAAGCGTAATTTTTAAATGAGCAGTGATTTTTTTTATTTTTAAAGTGAAAGCATAAAAATGAAAAATTCCTTCCAATATAGTGCCTGGGGGGTCCCCTTAGTCTACCTGTAAAGTAGCAGATCTGTACCATGTCTAGAATCTGCTGCAGCATTAATTGCATTTATAGAAAAACACAAAACCCCCACCAAAGGGGGTTTTGTGTTTTTCTATCAATTTTTGTGATGTCGTGTCCTGAAACATTTGATTCTGCAGGTCTTGGAATTCTTTTCTAATTGCATTTATAAAGCCAAAAAAAATGACATTTTCCCTGCAAGCTGCCTTTATTTTGCTTAGCAACAGCTGGGGAGCCAGTGTGTATGATGAGGCCACAATGTAGTGCACTGAGAACAAGATTAGAGATTTTTTTGGATACATTCTGTTGTCACTTTGACTTTGGATAGAAGTAACCGGTACGTAAAAATTGGTCTTTGGGTGTTGGTAGTGTCTTCCCACCATAACCCTATAGAGGTACTCTTGATGAAAGCAAGAATTGGCCTTGCTGTAAAAAATTGCAATGATTTGCACCTCTCAAACAGGTGCAGAAAAGTTGGTCTTTGGGTATTGGTGGTGCCTTTGCACCGTAACCCTATAGAGGTACTCTTGATGAAAGCAAGAATTGGCCTTGCTGTAAAAAATTGCAATGATATGCACCTGTCAAGCAGGTGCAGAAAATTTACTCTTTGGGTTTCGGGGGCGCCTTCACTATATAATTCTTGCTTTCATCAAGAGTAACCCTATAGAGGTACTCTTGATGAAAGCAAGAATTGACCTTGCTGTAAAAAATTGTAATGATATGCACTTGTCAAACAGGTGCTGAAAAATTGGTCTTTGGGTGTCAATTGTGCCCATGAAACCTATACCAAAAACAGATGAAATGATTGAACACCCTCAAAGCTAGGCAGCCTCGAACTCCTGCAGAGATTCCACACCCCAAAAAGACTTAATCAGTGATATCGGCATCAGGGGCTTCATAGCTGGTAATCCAGGACTGATTCATTTTTTTAAAAGTCAAACGGTCCACAGAGTCTGTGGACATACGAGTTCTATGATCAGTAACAAAACATTCTGCAGCATTGAATGCCTGTTCTGAAAGCACGCTGGATGCAGGGCAGCCCAACAACTCAATAGCACACTGGGCAAGTTCTGGCCAGTGGTCTAGTCTCATGACTCAGTAAGTCAGTGGATCGTCAGCTGGAAAGCTCTCCATCTCATGTGATGCAGACGCTGCTGATGGGATGTGGAAGCTGAAAGCCCTGGGCGGCGAGGACTAAAAAAATTCCTAAATGCCTCACTTAGGTGGATGCCTTCTCCAACGCTCCTCTCTTGACCAACAGAAGACTCAAAACGACATTTTTCACCACACTGTAACCTACTGGAGTCAGAAAAAACATTCAATAAAATCCTCTTTAACGTGTCCTCAAGAGATTTTATCTTCTACACTTTCTGTGGGGACGGGATGAGTTCTGAGACCTTCCCCTTATAACAGTGGTCAAGGAGGGTTACCAATCAGTAATCATCCTTCTCCTTTATGCCACATATTCTTGTGACCTTTCACAGTCTTTGAAGCATGAGGTTGCCCATGCGCCTCAGATTTGCCGAAGCTTGAGAAGCAGACTCCTCGGGGTCACTCAGGATGACAGCATCTGGAACTTTCTCCTCCCAGCACCGTACTACTCCCAAGGGTCCTGGGGTTGGAAAGCCATCACTTACAGATTGACGCATGTCTTCCTCTTCTTCAAAGCCTATGAAAGTGCCAGAATCCTCCTCCTCATCCTCCTCCCCTCTCTCCTCCTGTGTGTTCTGTGACATAGGAATGATGGTGTCTGGATAAAGTGGACCTTGAGAGGAAAGGAAGTCCTCCTCTTCCTCCTGCTGCTCTGCCTCCAGTGCCCTGTCCATAATGCCATGCAGAGTCTGCTCCAGCAGGAACACAACAGGGATTGTGTCACTGATGCTTGCATTGTCATTGCTTGCCATCCTTGTGGCCTCCTCAAACGGTGACAATACAGTGCATGCATCCTTAATGATCAGCCATCAGCCAGCGTGGGGAAAAAAAGCAGAGGCGGCCTGAGCCTGTCGTTTGCCGTACTGGCACAGATACTTGTTGACGGCCCTCTGCTGCATGTATAGCTGCTGCAGCATTCCCAAAGTTGAGTTCCACTTGGTGGGCATGTCACAAATCAGGTGGTTTACGGGCAGGTGGAATTCTCACCGAATTTCAGCCAACTGAGCACTGGCTTTGTATGATCGCCTGAAATGGCTACAGACTCTTCTGGCCTGTTTTAGTACATCGTGCAACCCTGGGTACATACTTAGGAAATGCTGCACCACCAAATTGAGGACATGTGCCAGGCATGGCACATGTGTCAACTTTCCCTGTCTAAGGGCGGACAGGAGGTTTGAGCCACTATCAGACACCACCATTCCTGGCTCCAGCTGGCATGGTGTGAACCACCTCTGGGCCTGTCCCTGCAAAGCTGCAAGAATCTCTGCTCTGGTGTAGTTCCTGTCCCCTAAACACACCAGCTGAATCACTGCATGGCACCTTTTAGCCTGGCTCTGGGAATAGCCCTTTGAATGCTTAGGGGTACCTCATGTTCATAGGACAATTCTGCAGACGAGGGCATGCAGGTGGCAGAGGAAGAGGAGGAGGGGGTAGAGCTCACAGGTCTGGCATCATCACCACCAGCTGTACAGAGACGTGGGGGCACAACAAGCTGCAGCACCGAGCCCTGTCCTGCATCCTTTCGAGTTGCAAGCAGCGTTACCCAGTGTGCTGTGAATGAAATATATCGTCCCTGCCCATGCTTGCTGGACCATGTGTCAGCAGTAAGATGGATTTTACGGCTGACTGCCTTGCCCAACGATGCCAGAACATTCCCTTCCACGTGATGGTAGAGAGATGGAATGGCATTACGTAAAAAGTAGTAGCGACTGGGAACCTGCCATTGTGTACAGCACATTGTGCAAATTCACGGAAGGGGGCAGAATCCACCAGGCTGAAAAGCAGAAGTTGGAGAGCCAACAGCTTTGACAAGCTTGCATTCAGACAAGATGCTAGGCATGTGGGTGGCAGGGAAATTTACCGGCTACAGTCTACAGCTGGTAGTGTGCTGCTAGGACCTGGGACACCCTGTGCTATATCATCTTCCCTGTCAGTGGAGGCTGCTTAAAGGTAATGACTTGGTATCACAGGGACAGACTGAAGTGGGTAAGGAAGAGGAGGAGGGACAGATTTGTGCCCCCTTTGTGTGGCTTTTAGGTGCTCTTGCCAACGGGCTAAGTGGTTGGACGTTAAATCCCTTGTTAGGCATGTGGTACCCAAATGATTTTTGCCATGTTTGATGTGCCTGAGACACAGTTTGCAGATAGCAACAATGTGATCTGCTGCAGATGTGCTAAAAAAGGCCCGGACAGCTGAGCTTTGGGGAGTGGGCCGGGAAATAACAGCTGCAGAATGTGATGGAATAGGGTGGCTGCTCTCTACTCTTTCTTGATGTCGGCCTCCTTGGGGTTGTGCCGCCTCACCTTCAGTTTCCTCCTCTGCTCTAGCTGGCGCCCAAGTCGCATCAGTGACCTCATCATCATCATCTCCATCTCCTCCATCTTCATCATTACCACTGGAGACAACTTGGCAATATGCTGCGGCTTGGGGAACATGAATGCCAATTTGTCTACCTCCCTCTCTTTGTTCCTCCCTCTCTCTAGGCTCATGTTCCTGTCATCCTTAACCTCAGAACCAACATCTGAATCCAGTAATGGCTAGACATGTGCACACTGAAATATTTCATTTCGGAATTTCGTTTTCGTCCGAAAAATACATTTATTTAATTACTCCCGATATTCGTTTTTATTTATTTTGTTTTCTGTTAAAAATTGCATTAGTCCGAAAATCCAAATGAATTAAGGCAGAATCTGTCATTGAAGACTTATGGAGTCTGTCTAATGTTTAGCTGCTTTGTCGAATCTTCGCCGTTCATGTTGAATGTATATAGTTCAAAAAGAGAATGGACTGGTGATAGTGATCACTAATCAGACAGGTAATAAGATAGGGTATATAGAATCTATATAGAATCTCAATCTATAATATAGAATCTATAATAATAAATCCCCCCCTCCCACAACACGGGCAGCCTCTGAGGCTATCACAACACTAGCAATACTAGTATCACTATCAAGTTCACAACACTAACACAATAGCAGCAGATTATTATGAAAAAGTTAAGTTGAACTGTAGCTTGCTTCATTATTGTTCTGCTGCTGTGCTTATGCTTAATTGCTAAATAATTCAGGTTCTCTGACAAACGGACCAGCTAAGATTGACTGTCTTCTGAAATGATTCAGTGTGTGTGTCTCTCTCTGCTAGCAAATCGTAAGTGAAAGTAAGTTGGCTGTACGTGTGTACTTAGTTAGTTCTAGCTATTTTACTGCTCCTCCTCTTTGGTTACAATCAGCCAATAACATTCATCATTATCATTATTTTTATTTTACTTCCCCCACCCAATTCCAGCAGTGATCTTTTCTCTCTATATCGAATCTTTTCTCTCTATGTCGAATTTTTTCTCTCTATGTCAAATCTTTTCTCTCTATGTAGAATAATCTTGGACTAATAGAGTTAAGGTTAGGCACATTCAACCACAGGTTCGATGGACACAGATTGTTATTGTTAGCATCATGTCGAATCTCCTACCTATATCGAACTGTTGTCACAACGAAAATTAAAATAAAGCATTTGTTTATGTCGGATCTTTCGTTTTTCGGATTCTGCACTTTCGTTATCGTTTGTTAAAACGATAACGAAAATACCTGAAATTCGGACGAAAATGCATTTGGATGAAAACGAATGCACATGTCTAGTAATGGCTGGGCATCATCAAGAAGCAAGTGGCTGATGCTGTGGTCAAATAACTCAGCTGACTCCTCAATGGCTGATGTTGGGGCTATGGCAGGAATAGATGTAGACAAAGAGGCAGGTTTATCCACTCTGGCAACTGCAGGGGACTGCACACTTGTCTCTACTTATGTGACAGAGGATGAGGAGGATGAGGAAGGTTTAGTAAGCCAGTCCACCACCTCCTCTGCATGCTGTGGCTGGATAGCATGGGCAAACTCACTAAACAGAGGAAATGATGCCCTGCCTGAGGACTGACCACCATATCCACCTTTGCCTGTGGACACATTTGTTGCTGGCCCCCTTACAGTGCCAAGGGAACGTCTGCGTCTCCTTGTTGTCCTCTCAGACATTATTTGGAGGGAGGGGCAGTGCTTATAAGCAAATGTAAAGAAGAAGTTGAAATCTGTACGTAGATGCACTTTAATCAATGTAAAGAGGTGTTTGGTGCACTTTAATTTCAGTACTCACACTACACAGACACACTCCACGGATTCATTATAATATACTGCAATATAATGCACCAAACGTACAGTAATGCACAGAACTATATGGCGTTAAACGGGCAGCAATGCACACAAAACTATATTGCGTTAAACTGGCAGTAACACACACAGAACTATATGGTGTTAAACTGGCAGTAACCCAACAGAGAACTATATGGCGTTAAACTGGCAGTAACACAACACAGAACTATATGGCGTTAAACTGGCAGTAATGCAGGAAAAACGATATGGCGTTAAACTGGCAGTAATGCACACAAAACGATATGGCATTAAACTGGTAGTAACGCACACAAAACTTTATGGCATTAAGCTGGCAGTAATGCATGCAAAACTATATGGCATTAAACTGGCAGTAACGCACGCAAAACCATATGGCGTTAAACTGGCAGTAATGCACACAAAACGATATGGCGTTAAACTGGCAGTAATGCACATATAAGTATATGGCTTTAAACTGGCAGTAACACACAAAACAATATGGCGTTAAACTGGCAGTAACACACACAGAAGTAAATGGTGTTAAACTGGCAGTAACGCACACAGAAGTAAATGGCGTTAAACTGGCAGTAATGCACACAGAAGTAAATGGCATTAAACTGGCAGTAATGCAATCAAATACATGGTGTTCAACCATCACTACACTAACGCTTCTGAACTGTCCCTTCTCTAGCTATACACTAATGTCAAGATTACTGACAAGGTCTCACTACACTACACTGAAACTATACACACACAGAACTATATGGCGTTAAACTGACAGAAACGCAACACAGAACTATATGGCGTTAAACTGGCAGTAATGCAGGAAAAACAATATGGCGTTAAACTGGCAGTAATGCACACAAAACGATATGGCGTTAAACTGGCAGTAATGCACGCAAAACTATATGGTGCTAAACTGGCAGTAACGCACACAGAACTATATGGCGTTAATCTGACAGTAACACACGCAAAACGATATGGTGTTAAACTGGCAGTAACGCATGCAAAACGATATGGCGTTAAACTGGTAGTAACGCAAGCAAAACTATATGACACTAAACTGGCAGTAACGCACGCAAAACTATATGGCGTTAAACTGGCAGTAACGCACACAAAGCGATATGGCGTTAAACTGGCAGTAACGCACATAGAACTATATAGCGTTAAACTGGCAGTAACACACAAATCTATATGGTGTTAAACTGGCAGTAACGCAAAACGATATGGCGTTAAACTGGCAGTAATGCACACAGAAGTAAATGGTGTTAAACTGGCAGTAATGCACACAGAAGAAAATGGCGTTAAACTGGCAGTAATGCAATCAAATAGACGGCGTTCAACCGTCACTACACTGACGCTATCTGAACTGTCCCTACTCTAGCTTTACACTAATGTCAAGATTACTGACACAGTCTCACTACACTACACTAAAACTATATGAGCTGTCACTACTCCACACAAATGTATGTATGAATGACACGGTCTCACTACACTACAGTGAGACTATCTGAGCTGTAACTACTCTAGCTGCACACTATGCAAAGCTGAATGATGGTCCTCCTCGCTACACTTACACTATCCCTAGACTGACACTAAACTAATATTCTACACTGACAATTGAAGCAAAATAGCACAGAATAGCACACTAACTAACTAATAGCACTGAACAGAGCCCTGTTCTATCTCTCTTCACGCCAAAATCACACTGAAAATGGCTGCCATTGAAAGAATACTTTTATACTGTGGGGCGGCAATGAGCCACGATTGGATAAAGTATGATGACAGTGTCCAGTCATGACTCTGACAGTGCTCTGTGCCCTGATTGCCTGAAGCTTTCACTGCTTCAGCCAATCAGGGCTTGCATTGCACTGTTCAGCACCGCAATGCTTGCATTGCACTGTTCAGGTATGAGTAAGAAAAATTGGTGACTCGCGCTAAACAAACTAGTGAATAAGTGGCTGAGAAATGCCACACCAAAAAAACTAGATATAACAAATATATATAGATGGAAATAGTATAACACACTATGTATGGTTGGGGGAATTCACAAGCCCCCTTAGTGGATCTATATACAATCAGTGCAATAGTATATCACAATTAGTGCAAACATATTTCAAAATAAGTCCATTGTGTAATAAATAAAATAGGAGATGGATGTGAATAGTTAAAGGAATAGTCCATATGGAGAAAACCCCAAAATAGTAATTGACAATCCCGGATAATTCAATTGTGTGTACCGCTCAGCCGCTGAGCGGTATCATCGCGCCACCTCCCATTGTCGCTGTACATCCAGCAGGACGGGCTGTCTGTGGTCATCCGGCCAGTGCCACAGATTGTTCTTCTACTGATGATGCTGATTTTCATATCTACATGTGAGTGTTTACGTTTTTTATTTCAATAAATTATCGGTTGATTTTACACTATGGGAGCCCTCCCTTTCTTTCTTCCTATGATGACAACACTATGCTGAGGGCTGAACCCCTGGACCCATCTATCTCCATCACAGTCCCTGACGTCCTCTCCAGTTTCCATCTTCGCTCCTGGGAGTTCCGGACTAGCAGGATCTCAAAGCCCATTTAGACCCTCTGTAATGGGGGGTCATGGGGTTCTGGTAAGCGGCCAGGCTCTCCTTTTTTCGTTTCAATATATTTTATTTTCCATTAAAAGTGAATACATCATAGACAATAAACATGAAGCAGGTCCACAGCCCCGCTATACCTGAGAATGATGTAACAGTTACAGAGAAATAATCATCAAATAGTACATTAAATTCTTAAAGTGATCAGAAAGTGATAAGTATAACTTGGAAAGCAATAATACATAAAAGGTTTCATGTAGTTGAGGATGAAATCCCAGAAAGCAAAGACTAAATTATTCAGTCCTTTATTGCTTTAACTCGGGTCACCTCTCTTTATGTTATGGTGGGTGATCCCAGACAGAGGGAGCTCCCCCACCCCAATAGGGAACATTCTGTGGCAGAGCTCCCCCCCCTCAAGACCCCCCATTCCGACATTTATCTTGCAATACGTAACATTTGTGAAAAAAAAAAACACACATACAAAAAAGAAAACCACCCATCACTTTCTGTGGAGGGTAATAAGTATTTTTGGCGTATAAGACATATCAAAGGTCTAGGCATAACCACAGACCAGTAATTATGGCCTGTATTTGACCGCCCTGACAAACAACTAGTTTAAATGCAATGAAAAAAAAAAATGGAAGAAAAAATTTTCTTAACAAGTAACTGGTTTTTCCATTTTTGAGGAGTGTGCGGTGTACCAACATAATGCTAGACCACATTACTAAAGAGTAATTTTGTTTAGTCTAGTTAAAAAACATTTGAGAAAGAAGTGGGGGGTGGGGACCTTAGGGAGAGTGAGAATGGGAGGGGAAAGAGGAGAAAAGAAAGGAAAGAGACAGAAGAAGAAATGTGAGTTTATATTGGAAGCCGACTGGGGGGAGCCCAGAGTCCTGTAGTCACGTCTTGAGGGCTCTAGAAGAGGGATATTCCCATAAAATCTGCCCAAGGCTCCCACACCATTTTGAACTTTTCTGTGCGATCCAAGACCACGCCCGCCATCTTTTCCTGGTTCATGATCCAGGATATCTTACGTTTGGCCATAAGGGTGGAAACATATGGTTGCTTCCAAGCTTTGACTATCATGAGCTTAGCTGCTAAAAGGATAAAGTGTATGAGGCGTTGCGTGATCCTGGAGGCTCCCTGGACTGGGAAGTTAAGGAGTGCTATGAGGGGGGATACTTGTATGGATAAGGCCGTGATTTTATTAATCCAGGTGAAGATCCTGCGCCAAAACTGGCGTATTCTGGGACAGGACCACCACGTATGTATCATATCACCTCTTAACTCACAACCTCTGAAGCAGAGAGGAGAGGAGGATGGGAAAATCGCAGCTAATTTAGATGGGACTAGGTACCATCTGGTTATAACTTTTGCGCTAGCATCCATGAGGCTGGTATTAAGAATCCCCTTGAAGGAGTTTGCAAAATTTCGGTGCCAAGTGTCGGTTTTCCATTGTTGTGCCAAGTCCTCCTCCCATTGCATCATGTAAGGTGCCTTGGATTGTGTTGATGATAGGGCCCTGTAGATCACCGAAATTCCCCCCCTCTGCTCACTGGCCTGGCCACACCAAGATTCATATTCAGTTATTAATAATTTGTGTGAAGATGTCTTGCACTTATTCTGTAAAAAGTTTGAGATTTGAGAGAATCTGAAAAATTCTGAGGAGGGCATTTCTAAGTTACTAATACAATATGGTTTGGAGATCGGGCCCAAAGGCCTGAGAAAGTGGCCTATCCTGTAAAGCCCTTTGTCTAGCCACCATTGAAAGGCTTTAATGTCTAGCCCCGGTGGGAAGTCAGGATTATGAAATATATGTTTAAGAGGTTCTATAGGAGATGAGATCTGGTTGTTTTTCTGTATACAATCCCAGAGATGGAAAGAGTGTGAAAGCGTCGGGGATAGGATTGAAGGTCGAAGTTTTTTAGGGCACCAGAGGAGATAGTCTATGGTATGGAGTGGTACTGCCAGCCTTTCAATATGCACCCAGTCAGGTTTTTCCCAGCGGGAGTAAACTGCTGATATTTGAGCTTGGAAATACCAGAGTAGGTTAGGTAAGCCCAGTCCGCCACCGGTCTTGGCTCTAAACAAGATTGATTTTGAGAATCTATGACCTCTTTTGCCCCAAACAAATTGTATAATTTTGGCTTGGAATTTTTTAAGTCGGGCTTTGTCAATAGGGATTGGGAGGGCCCTAAAGTAATATAGGATGCGGGGAAGGAGGGTCATTTTAATTGAATTTATTTTGCCAAGCCAGGATAGAGAGAGCCCAGACCACCTGGTCAAGTCCTCTTCCAGTTTTTGGTATAGCTGAGGATAATTAGCTTGATAGAGGAGTTCTATCTTGGGGGTCAATTTAATCCCCAGGTATGTGATATGCGCATCATTCCACGTGAACCTAAAACTCTCTCTTATCCTGGCCAGCAAAGGGGTAGGTAGGTTGATGTTGAGCGCTTGAGACTTGTCATAATTTACTTTAAGTCCTGAGATAGATCCGAATTCATCAAGAAGGCGGCATATGTTGGGGAGGGAGGTCAGGGGAGACGATATAAACATTAGGATGTCATCTGCAAACAATGCACATTTGTGGTGACGGGGGCCACACTGAACCCCCTGTATGTTCGGATTGGATCTGATGGCGATTGCTAGGGATTCCATTGCTATGGCAAAAATCAATGGGGATAGGGGACACCCCTGTCTTGTACCTTTCGAGATGGGGAAAGACTCAGAGTAAAATCCCTGCAGACGTACCTGGGCTGTGGGGAATGAGTATAGAGCATGCAGAACATTCAGAAAGGAGTCCCCAAAACCCCATCTATGTAAAATGTTGAATATATAATTCCAATTTACGGAGTCGAAGGCTTTTTGGAGATCTAGGGACAATAGACAGCCTTGTCTGGATGGGCCTCCATCCCAATTTGAGTTGAGGAGAGAAATTATATCTATCGCACGTCTAGTTTGATCTGGACCCTGTCTTCCAGGAATAAATCCTACTTGGTCTTTGTGAATGTATAAGCTAATAAAGGAAGCCAGGCGGTCTGCAAGGATCTTAGTCAGGAACTTCAAGTCATTATTGATAAGAGATATAGGCCTGTAGTTGCTTACAGAGCTGGGGTCTTTGTTGGGTTTGGGGAGGACTGTGATGTGAGCCATATTAAGTGAGGAGTCCAGTTGTCCCCTTTGTCTGAGGGCGTTGAAGAACCGGGCCATATATGGGGCAAGTGTAATGGCGAAAGTTTTATAATAGGGTATAGAAAACCCATCTGGGCCTGGTGCTGAGAGAGTTTTGGAGTTTTTAATGACCGTGCATACCTCTTCCGCTGAGATAGGGGCATTTTTGACGGTGGGTATCTTGTAATTTAGGAATTTGAATGCTATTTAAAAAACTGTCCATCTCCCGTTGAGGAGGGTTTTGATCCCCTCTGTATAAGGTTTCGTAGAATCTCTGAAATTCACCCATGATACGTTGGGGATTCTGAAAGAGAGTGCCCCCCTGGATTTTAATTTTTGGGAGAGCTTGGGACCTGAATTTTGGAGAGAGTCTGCTTGCTAGCATTGAGCTTAATTTGTCTCCATGGCAGTAAAATTTGGATCTATTCCATCTTAACCATTTTTCGGCTTTGGTAGTGAGGGCCATGTTTAGTGCCGTACGGGCTGCGTCTAATTTGGCTATGGGTACTGAGCTAGGGTTAGTTTTGTGCATTTTGGCCAAATCAGAGAATTCCTTATCTAGTTTTGCGATTTCTGCTTTATTGGACTTGTTAATGTGTGAAGCTATTTGAATTAAGTGGCCTCTAAGGACTGCCTTGTGGGCTGCCCAGAGGCAAGAGGGGCTAATATCTGGTGTGTCATTAGTGTGAAAATAGGATTTGATGAGTTTTTCGATTTCCGCTGCTCTGGACGGGTCACTCAGGATGGATTCATTAAGTCTCCAGCGTCTATCAGGGAGCCGACTTCCCCGGCGGAGGAGAGTCAAAACTACCATAGAGTGATCCGACCAGACCACCTCTTTAATAAAATCTTTTTTGGTCAGTGGGATAGAGGGTGATGTAAGGAGAATATGGTCGATCCTAGAGAAGGTTCCGTGTGGGTTGGAGTAGTGTGTGAAGTCTCGGGTAGTGGGGTTGACTTTCCTCCATATGTCGACCAGACCATGTTGAAATAGTAATTTGGCCAAACGGAGGCTCTGTTTAGAAGGTCTGGTTAAGCGTGCGCCCGGGGGTCTAGATTTATCCAATCCCTGATCAAACGCGGTGTTGGAGTCTCCCCCAAAGATCACCGTGCCTTCAGTTAGCGGATTTAGGGTCTGCAGCATGTTTTGGAAGAAAGCTAATTGGCCAGTATTGGGGGCGTAATATGAGATAAATGAGTATAATTGTCCATCTAATTCACCCACCAGTAATAAGTATCTCCCGTCGGGGTCTTTGTGTTCTGACTTTAAGGTGAATTTGCTTCTCTTTGAAATAAAAATGCCTACTCCCTTAGTCTTAGTCTCGGCATTGGCCAAAGAAAAGAAGGGGAAGTTAGCGTGAATGAACGATGGGCAGAAATTTTTAGGGAAGTGGGTTTCCTGTATGAGAATTACGTCAGCCTTTTGCGAGTGCATATAGTTAAAATTTTTACGTCTTTTAATGGGAGAATTCAATCCCTGTACATTATGCGTAACTACCTTGATAGTAGTTTGTATCTGTGGTGT
This sequence comes from Aquarana catesbeiana, assembly GCF_042186555.1. Taxonomy (NCBI): domain Eukaryota; kingdom Metazoa; phylum Chordata; class Amphibia; order Anura; family Ranidae; genus Aquarana; species Aquarana catesbeiana. The sequence continues at coordinate 236,540,495 of NC_133325.1, forward strand.
ATTAGCCATTGAGCAGAGTTGGGGAGCGATCCGGGGCCAAATCAACACTTACCCAATCGAGTTCAGTAAGGCCAAGGTACCTCGTAGGCCTATCAGAGTCCTCGGATGTCAGTATACAACCTCGGGGTTTGTCCCCCCAGTCGACCTCTGAAAAGAGAATATAATGAGCGTCTTGAGAAAGAGAGATGAAAGTAAAGGAGACAGGAAAGACGAAAGACAAGGGAGTCTTCCGATGGATGGAGGTGACAGGATCCCCATCTATTTTAAAGGTGAACTTTAGAGTCCCTCTAAACGACGGGGACTACACTTGTCCAGAGAAGAGACAAAAATCCGCTCTCACAGACAAGAGGGGGTGCATGAGCACCACTCCAGCAGACAGGCCGCTAAATCTATATCTCTAAATAAGACCGAAAAAGGGATGACTTATATAGGTTGCTAGGCTCAAACATTAATAACTGGCATAATATTCCACCCTAGGTGGCTTCAACTAATGGAAATGTAAAAATGAGCAGGAGGTGAGACTACATATTGCCTTGAAAATAGAACAAAAAAGAATAAAAAAGTAACGAAAATCTGTGAGCCTTTTTAGGATGGCGATAAGAAACTGGATCCATGTGCGCATAGATGCCCATGGTGGAGGGGGTAGGGAGGAAGAGTATTCCGGATGGGTCGGGTATTCTAGGTAATACTTTCAGAGATAGGGATACAGGAGGAGCAGATCACTATGATGTGCCCAAACTGATTGTGGTTATTATCATTCCTCCCCCTCCTCTCAGACACCTCCATAGAGACATGGCCAAGAGGGGGGCCCCAACTATAAATTGTGTTAAGTGTAAATTTTAGGTAGGGCTCATAACCCCGGCAGGGATTCCCCGCGAGATCCCCTCGGCCCAGTAAAAAATTCAGGCCAAGGGATGATCATCCCACGAGGGACCAACCCGGGGTGCGAGACCCCCCAGGTCACCTGAGAGGAAAGAAAAAAAAAGGTCCACTAGGACCGGACACGGCCCAGATGGCCTTAAACTCAAAAGAGTCATGGAGGGACTGTCTCCTTATGTTTCTTGGACTTCACCGATTCCCAAACTGGTGTCAGAGGGCTGGTTGGAAGTTGTCTTTTCGTTGAATTTGGATTTGATCCCGACGGTGTAGAGTTAGAGTCCTGGCTGATGAGGCCCAGTTGAAGCAGAACCTTTTCACCTTCTTGAAACGAACCGAAAGTGTATGATTTGCCCTTCCAGATGAATTTTAGCTGAAACGGAAAAAGCCACCAATACTTGATATCCTTGTCCATTAGGATTTGGAGGAGTGGTTTCAAGGCTCTCCTCTTCTGTATAGTGGATGGGGAGAGATCCACAAAAATTTGCAGTTGGTGGCCTTGAAAGATGATTTTAGGCATTGTTCTTGATTTCCGCATTATTTCCTCCTTGATGGAGTAAAAATGTGGTTTGACCACGACGTCACGTGGAAGACCGTCTGCTCTAGGTGGTTTGAGAGCCCCGTGAGCCCGGTCCAACTCCAATCTGTGCTGTGGGGTGTCAGGAAGTAAATCCCTAATGAAAGCTTGTATTGTGACTGGTATGTCTTTATAAGACTCAGGGAGCCCCCTTAATCTGAAGTTATACCTTCGATTCCTGTTCTCCAGGTCGTCAATCTTTGCATGCGCAGTTTCAAGCTGTTCTTGGAGAATCTGTATACAGGCAGTATTCTGATTTGTTCTAGATGCGGTGGCTTCCAGGTGTGTTTCAATTATTTCCATGCGGGATCCAATATTCTGTAGATATGCTTTGATATCATTTGTAATCCTATTAGCAGTGTTAATTAATCCCCTGTCCAGGAGTACTGCAAATTTATCAAAGAGATCCGCAACATCAACAGGCTGAGGTAGGCCCGAGTCCCCGGGCTGTAGTAGTTGTTGTGACTGGGGAGGGCCTGCTTCCATAGGGGAAAAGTCTGCACCTGCCGTACAGCGTCCTAATAGGGATTCGGTAGAAGCAGGGGAGTTGAGGCCCAGGGCAGTGCTGTGTGCAAGGTTGTCTTGCTGCAGTAGAGAGGGGGAGGACGTGGGCCGCGAGGTCTGTGTGTTATCTGAGGTGACACAGTGAGGGGCCGCCGCCATCTTAGCTGTATCAGGCCGGGCCGGTGAGGCTTCAAAAGCGGGCTGTAGGTTGCGTCTTACCGCTCCGGAGTACATGTGGACGGTCCCCGGGTTGTCTCCCACACTTGGGGGGTGGATCCAGTCGGCTGATGCCGTTCGGTCTGCTCACTCTGAGGCCGTAGCTGCTGGAGCGGGACGGAGCTCCCGGACTAAGCGTCCATGTTAGGTGCCGCCGCGCATGCGCCCTTCAGGCTCTCCTTTTTTTGGTGGTGGACCCACATATTTATGACTACACACAATTGAATTATCCGGGATTGTCAATTACTATTTTGGGGTTTTCTCCATATGGACTATTCCTTTAACTATTCACATCCATCTCCTATTTTATTTATTACACAATGGACTTATTTTGAAATATGTTTGCACTAATTGTGATATACTATTGCACTGATTGTATATAGATCCACTAAGGGGGCTTGTGAATTCCCCCAACCATACATAGTGTGTTATACTATTTCCATCTATATATATTTGTTATATCTAGTTTTTTTGGTGTGGCATTTCTCAGCCACTTATTCACTAGTTTGTTTAGCGCGAGTCACCAATTTTTCTTACTCATACTTGTGTGTTTGTGTCACATTTAGGACATCGCAGCTCTATTCACTTTATTTTATATGTTTTTGAAGCGCAGTAATTTTTTTCTTTCCATTGCACTGTTCAGCACCGCAATGCATTGTGGTCGGTTCGGGCAGGCGAACAAACGGTCGAATGACCCGTTTGTTTGGCTGTTCACTGAAAAACAGAACAAAAAGTTTGGCCCGAACTTATGCTTGGGCCAAAACGTTCTCCCATCCCTAGTCCTTACACATGGTCCCAGGGGAGGGCTGGCAGCCTCAGGCCTAGGGGCAAGTCCAGTCAAGTGGCCCATAGAACCGGTGGTGGTAAAGTGATGCATTGGGAAAAATGTCTCTAAGGTTTTTCATGATCACAAAGGTGGGGGGGCAGGGAGGACAATGTGGCCCTCCAGGGCCTGTGGGGGACTTGTACTATGATGGCCTCCAGGAACTAAGCTGCAAGCAAGTCCCTGTATGAATCCCTCAGAGCTGAGGACCCTTCGCAACTAGTGACAAACTACAAGTCCCAGCATTAACCCCTTAGATCCCATGGGTTCATGCTGTGCCCTGTAGTCCTTCACTAACTGGGGGGGTGACACATCCTCAGCTCTGAGGGGTTTAATCTGGGACAGTGGGACCTGTAGTCCTTCACTAGTGGGGGGGGCAGGGGTGTGTGACACATCCTGAGCTCTGAGGGGTTCATGCTGGGACCTTTAGTCCTTCACTTTTGGGGTCACATCACCAAAAGGAAAGGACTACAAGTCCCAGCATGAACCCTGGCTGAGATTTAAGGATGTGATCTCCTCCTCTGCTGCTGGCTCATGCTCCCATGACACACATATGTTCTAATTCATTCACTGCTCCCAACCTCACCTCAGGCAGCTTGACCAGAGGCTCTAATAGGCTTCAAAATAGGGTGGACTTGGAGCGCAGAGCATTGCACTCAGAGCCCACCCAGGTGTGTTAGAAAAGCAAATGAACACTGAACCGCCTCTCTGCTAATCAGGAAGAGCTGGTCTGATACCCGTCACCTGATTGGCTGAAAGGACAGGTGCTCCTATTGGATGTCTAGCAGGAGGAAAAGCACAGAGGAAGTATAGAGAACACAGGAGCCGCTGCCTGTCCCACAGTTCCCCGCCATCACTCGCTGCCTGACCTGCCACCAAGATGGGGTAAGTGCCAGTCAGACAGCGGGCAAGGTGGGGTGCTGGTTAAATGCTGACGGGGGTAACATTGGCTGCATCTGATGGGCACAGTGGCTGCATTTGATGGGCACAGTGAGGCTGCAATTGATGGGCACAGTGAGGCTGCAATTGATGGGCACAGTGAGGCTGCATTTAATGGCAGAGTGAGGCTGCAATTGATAGGGTTTTTTTAGTTTGCACCCCCCCCCCCAAAAAACATTTTGAGCACCAGCCACCACTGACAGAGAGAGACATCGCTCCAAATTGTCCACACAGATAGACCACTCCTCAAGAAAACTGCTTGATTCCTTTATCAACATAGTAAAGCCTTGTACACACCACTAGTTTTTTTTTTGCTCAATCCAGTGAGTTGAACAAAAAAAAACTGACAGCTCTGGTTGGAGCCGCTGAGCATGAGCAAAAGTGACCCGAGCATTGATCACTTTCCAGCGGAGCGGCAGCGGCTGCTGCAAGTGTGTACAAGCCTTTGGGCGCACACTGGTGTGCTGCGGTTTGGCCGCAGTGCTTATGTATACAGTTTTCCTTAGCCGCAGTCCCATAGGCTTCTTTTAGGTTGTACGTTTTTGCTGCAGTTTTTTTTTTTATAGCACACCAAAGATGCAGCTGTTTTTGTGCACTTTCAGAAAATGCAGCAACAATGTGCAAACTAATAGAAGTCTATGGGACATGCAGGAAGACAGTGAGATCACCAACACTGCAGCAGACCAGTGTGAGCCCACATCATAGTACATAGGAGCAGGTACTGCACTGGCTGCTGAAAGAAACCTCCTTATCTGCAGAGGGAGGAGGGGGAGAGGAATTTAGGAGAGAGGGGGGAGAGAAGGGAGAGAGGCCGGTCACAGCTCACTGACTTGGAAGGAAGGACCCAGCAGGCAGAAGACTCACTGGCTCGGTTATCAGCTTCCAGAGCGTCCCATACAGAACTCTGACGGATCTCAGTTTGAACGTTCCCGCCCACACGTTCTATTCACAGAATCAGCACACAGGGTGCCCGAAGTGTGGGCGGGCACAGTGAGAGAGGGGGCTGGAGGAGGCAGAGTGGATCCACCCTTTTCCATTCAGCTGTGCTCTGAAGGGACACAGACTGTCAGCTCAGAAGCAGGGAACAGCACAGTGACAGGACAGATGTCTGCTCACAGCACAAACGTTCCTGCACGCTTCTGGGCTGTTATCCAGACCTACCAGCCTCCCCCCGGAGTCACCCGAGCAGTAACACTCGGCTAATTGCACATGCTCAGTTCCCAGCTGGCAGCACATTGGCCTTTTTATGGGGAATCAGAGCGGCCTGGGGGGAAATTGCATCCCTGCCCCCCAGCCCAGCCCGCCGCTGCATGGTCCCATGCATCTAGGAGGAATTCCTCCATGTGTTGTAGAGGATCCTTCCAGCACCCAAGCTCCTAAACAGGAGGTCACACCCCCCACCCCCCCTCCCCCCAGACTAGCGGGCTACCCTCAAGGGTCTCTGACAGCCTCCTAGCACTCAATCTCCAGTTTCCACTGGAACTCTCCTGCCCTGCTGGGCTGACCCTGAGTATTTATGAGGTGGCCTGCCCCCTGCCAACCCATCTGTTGGGGATTGGTCAGGGCCCTCATGAATACTCCAGGCAGCTCTTCCTAACCTCCCTCCCATTGTTCTGGAAGTTTCTCATAAGTTCCAGAAGTAGGGGGAAGTACCAGAGATGCTGCCTGCTGAGTCATATCAACCTCCCTGAGTCACTCACCCTGACCAAGATTCAAACACAGGCTTGGCTACCAGCCAAGCTAGACATTTTACCTACACTAACCAAAAACCTACCACTACCTACTTGCACACTAGAGGATGCTACAAGTACTACTGCTATTGCCTGCACTTCTCAGGCCAGACCTTGTCTCAGTATCCTGACAGTGAAAGGTAAGAGCAGCATCGATGAAGCCAGAAATGTCAAATACATTCCGCTTGTTAATACATTGTTAGAACTCCTCTTTTTCAAAATGATTCTCTTCCTTGGTTGTATGATCACTGTCACACACTGAATCAGTATCATTTTATCCTCTGCTACAACAACATCATCACCAGACCCAGTTTAGTCACAATATAAATATTCTTTGAAGAGAAAATAATAAAGACCTTGTTATCAAGTTTTGCTTGCCACCCTTTTGGTTAGCTAGATTTGTCATATATATATAACTTTAGTTCCTATCTTGATGAAAGATTCCCTTTAATATATTTTACCAAATGAAATAAGAAAAACGAAAGCATCCCAAATTTTGTTTCATATTTAAGTTGTTCACTGTCACGTATATCAATGCTTTAAAGAGTTACATGCCTGCAAGGAAGCTGCTTTGTAATATGTATTAGAATGTAAATTCTAAATGCATAAAACTCTGATGTTGAAAGAGGTATAATTTAAAAGAAAAATTTTGTTTTCAAGCAGACAGTGTCACCACATAGCAAAAAAAGTAACACATTTATTTTGTAAAGTGAATGTCCCTTCAGCTAAATGAATACGGTGAAGCCATGTTCACTTGGAATAACCAATTATGCAAAAAGAAAATACAAAAGAAATTAAATTATATTTTGCATATGATAGGATTATTAAATTGGATTATTAAAGAGAACACAGCTCACCTTATTCATAAAGCCAAGTGAACATTCACTTTGCAAAATTAACACTTTTTATTTACTTAGCAAATCATAGTAAAGCAACTCCAGTGGATGTTAGGTGATAAGACTCAATTCATTTTCCAATAATGCTCTGTTTTTAGCTATGTTGCTGTTATTTTAGGCTTTTATTGACAGAAAATTAAAATGTTTATGTCAAATAACCAAGCATTAGAGCAGGGATGTCCAACCCACGGCCCATGGCCCACATGCGGACTAAGAGAGTTAAGCACGTGGCCCTGACACATGTTTGATTACTCAGATTATCACATTATCTATGTAGCGCTACCCCTGAAGGAGCCGCTTGAATATGTTCGGTTCTGTAATCTGCCTTTCCACCCCAAGAACAATCCCAGCTCCTCTGGCACACCTAGTAAACAGTGTAAATGCAAGAACGGTAATAATAGACACAAATTGTAGTGAACTAGGAAATTTGCTTACTGGGAGACTTTCCACAATCAACGAGTAACTCAGTAGTCAAAAATGGCAAACACTCAGATTTTATAACAGTACAGCACAGGGCTACATGTAAATTTCAAATAGCACCTTTAAACAACTTAAATGATTTTAGTATGGCCTATGTGCTCAGTATGGAGGAGCTCGATGTTCATGTCGAACATAAGTTCGACTCGAACATCGGGTGTTCTCCCGTTCACTGAACAGCGAACATTATGAGACATTGGCGGAAAATTTGAGCACCTCTGAACACCCCATAATGTACTGCGAGATCACAGTGCATTGCTGTATGATAATTGGCCAAAGCATGCACCTGACCTGCATGCTTTGGCCAATCACAGTGCGCTCTGCTAAGAGAGCCATAATTGGCCAAAGGCATGGGTCCTTTGGCCAATCATGGCTCAAGGGGACTAAGTCCATGCCCCACAATATATAAGGCTGCTTACACGGTGGCCATGTGTACTGTTGTTGGCGTGGACAGAGAGATAGCTTGATTTAGATTAAGGCAGGTTATTCAGTTAGTGGCAGTATATATATATATATATATATATATATATATATATATATATATATATATATATATACTCTGCATTTAGCATAGACTATATATTCACACACACACACACAGTCTTGTATGTATATATATATATATATATATATATATATATATATATATATACTCTGCATCCAGTGTAGCCTATATCTACAGTGCATTCTGTGGTGTACTGTTTCTAATACACTTCAGGCGGTGTATTAATAAACATATAGAGTCTCGTATATACAGTATCTCACAAAAGTTAGTATTGTAAATATATTATTATATCTTTTCATGTGGCAATAAAGAAACTACACTTTGCTACAAAGTAAAGTAGTGAGTGTACAGCTTGTATAACAGTGTAAATTTGCTGCCCCCTCAAAATAACTCAACACACAGCCATTAATGTCTAACCCGCTGGCAGCAAAAGTGAGTACACCTCTAAGTGAAAATGTCCAAATTGGGCAACATTAGCCATTTCCCTCCTCTGTGTCATGTGACTCATTAGTGTTACAAGGTATCAGGTGTGAATGGGGAGCAGGTGTGATAAATTTGGTGTTATCACTCTCACTCTCTTATACTGGTCACTGAATGTTCAACATGGCACCTCCTGGCAAAGAACTCTCTGAGGATCTGAAAAAAAGAATTATTGCTCTACATAAAGATGGCCTAAGCTATAAGAAGATTGCCAAGACCCTGAAACTGAGCTGCAGCACAGTGGCCACTACCATACAGCGGTTTAACAGGACAGGTTACACTCAGAACAGGCCTCGCCATGGTCGACCAAAGAGGTTGAGTGCACGTGCCAGAAGTTGTCTTTGGGAACCAGAGGTTGTCTTTGGGAAATAGACGTATGAGTGCTGCCATCATTGCTTCAGCGGTTGAAGTGGTGGAGGGTCAGCCTGTCAGTGCTCAGACCATACGCCACACACTGCATCAAGTTGGTCTGCATGGCTGTTGTCCAAGAAGGAAACCTCTTCTAAAGATGATGCACAAGAAAGCCCGCAGACAGTTTTTTGAAGACAAGTAGACTAAGGACACTGATTACTGGAACCATGTCCTGTGGTCTGATAAGACCAAGATAAACGTATTTGGTTCAGATGGTGTCAAGCGTGTGTGGTGGCAACCAGGTGAGTAGTACAGAGACAAGTGTGTCTTGCCTACAGTCAAGCATGGTGGTGGGAGTGTCATGGTCTGGGGCTGCACAAGTGCTGCCAGCACTGGGGAGCTACAGTTCATTGAGGGAAGCATGAATGGCAACATGTACTGTGACATACTGAAGCAGAGCATGATCCTCTCCTTTCGAAGACTGGGTCGCAGTGCAGTATTCCAACATGATAATGACCCCAAACACACCTCCAAGATGACCACTGCCTTGCTAAAGAAGCTGAGGGTAAAGGTGATGGACTGGCCAAGCATGTCTCCAGACCTAAACCCTATTGAGCATCTGTGGGGCATCCTCAAATGGAAGGTGGAGAATAGATATGTGCATTCGTTTTCGTCCGAATGCATTTTCGTCCGAATTTCACGTATTTTCGTTAACGTTTTAACAAACGATAACGAAAGTGCAGAATCCGAAAAACGAAAGATCCGACATAAACAAATGCTTTATTTTCCTTTTCGTTGCTACAACAATTCGATATTGATAGGAGATTCGACATGATGATGACAATAACAATCTGTGTCTATTGAGCCCGTGGTCGAATATGCCTAACCTTAACTCTATTAGTCCAAGATTATTCTACATAGAGAGAAAAGATTCAACGTAGGGGAAAAAAGATTCGACATAGAAAGAAAAGATTTGACGTAGGGGAGAAAAGATTCGACGTAGGGGAGAAAAGATAAATAAAAATAATGATGAATGTTATTGGCTGATTGTAACCAAAGAGGAGGAGCAGTAAAATAGCTAGAACTAAGTACACACGTAATTTGGCTTATGGTGTCTGTTGAAAGTTCTAAGAAGATTCGACGGAGCAGGTAAACTATACGGCGTCGTACAGTTTAGCTGCTCCATCGAATCTTCTTTGAACATTCGACAGACACCATAAGCCTTCAATGATAGATTCAACCTTAATTTGGATTTTCGGACGAATGCAATTTTTAGCGAAAAACGAAATAAAAACAAATTTTGGGAGTAACTAAATAAATTTATTTTTCGGACGAAAACGCAATTCCGAAACGAAATATTTCAGTGTGCACATGTCTAATGGAGAAGCGCAAAGTCTCTAACATCCACCAGCTCTGTGATGTCATCATGGAGGAGTGGAAGAGGACTCCAGTGGCAACTTGTGAAGCTCTGGGAATTCCATGCACAAGAGGGTTAAGGCAGTGGTGGAAAATATTGGTGGCCACACAAAATATTGACACTTTGGGCCCAATTTGGACAGTTTCACAGGGGTACTCACTTTCGTTGCCAGCGGTTTGGACATTAATGGCTGTGTGTTGAGTTATTTGGAGGGGATAGCAAATTTACACTGTGATACAAGCTGTACACTCACTACTTTACATTGTAACAGAGTGTCATTTCTTCAGTGTTGTCACATGAAAAGATATAATAAAATATTTACAAAAATGTGAGGGGTGTACTCACTTTTGTGAGATACTGTATATATATATATATATATATATATATATATATATATATATATATACTCTGCATCCAGTGTAGCCTATATCTACAGTGCATTCTGTGGTGTACTGTTTCTAATACACTTCAGGCGGTGTATTTTATATATATATACACACACACACACACAGGTGATACTCGAAAAATTTGAATATTGTACAAAAGTTCATTTATTTCATTTATTATTTTATTTAATGCAACTTAAAAGGTGAAATTAATATATGAGATAGACTCATTACATGCAAAGCAAGATAGTTCAAGCTGTGATTTGTCATAATTGTGATGATTATGGCTTACAGCTCATGAAAACCCCAAAAGCATGCATGTGTACTGAGTACTTGGTTTGGGCCCCTTTTGCAGCAATTACTGCCTCAATGCGGTGTGGCATGGAAGCTATCAGCCTGTGGCACTGTTGAGGTGTTATGGAAGACCAGGATGCTTCAATAGCGACCTTCAGCTCTTCTGCATTGTTCGGTCTCATGTCTCTCATCTTTCTCTTGGTAATGCCCCATAGATTCTCTATGGGGTTCAGGTCAGTCGAGTTTGCTGGCCAATCAAGCACAGTAATCCCACGGTCATTGAACCAGGTTTTGGTGCTTTTGGCAGTGTGGGCAGGTGCCAAGCCCTGCTGGAAAATGAAGTCAGCATCCCCATAGAGCTCGTCTGCGGAAGGAAGCATGAAGTGCTCCAAAATCTCCTGGTAGATGGCTGTGTTGACGCTGGACTTAATGAAGCACAGTGGACCAACACCAGCAGATGACATGGCTCCCCAAATCAACACAGACTGTGGAAACTTCACACTGGACTTCAAGCATCTTGCAGTGTGTGCCTCTCCATTCTTCATCCATACTCTGGGTCCTTGGTTTCCAAATGAGATGTAACGTTTGCTCTCATCAGAAAAGAGGACTTTGGACCACTGAGCAACAGACCAGGTCTGTTTTTCTTTAGCCCAGGTAAGATGCTTCTGACGTTGTTTGTTGTTCAGGAGTGGCTTGACAAGAGGAATACAACATTTGAAGCCCATGTCCAGGATCCGTCTGTGTGTGGTGGCTCTTGATGCATTGACTCAAGCCTCAGTCCACTCCTTGTGAAAGTCCCCAACACTTCTGAATGGCCTTTTCCTGACAATCCTCTCCAGACTGCGATCATCTCTGCTGCTTGTGCACCTCTTTCTTCCACACTTTTCCCTTCCACATAACTTTCTATTAATGTGCTTTGATACAGCACTTTGGGAACATCCAACTTCTTTTGCAATTATCTTTTGAGGCTTTCCCTCCTTATGGAGGGTGTCAGTGATGGTTTTCTGAACAACTGTCAGGTCAGCAGTCTTTCCCATAAGTGTGATTCCTCATTAATGTACACACAGCACCCCATATTAACAGAAAAACATAGAATTGTTGACATTTTTGCAGATTTATTAAAAAAGAAAAACTGAAATATCACATGGTCCTGAGTATTCAGACCCTTTGCTGTGACACTCATATATTTAACTCAGGTGCTGTCCATTTCTTCTGATCATCCTTGAGATGGTTCTACACCTTCATTTGAGTCCAGCTGTGTTTGATTATACTGATTGGACTTGATTAGGAAAGCCACACACCTATCTATATAAGACCTTACAGCTCACAGTGCATGTCAGCGCAAATGAGAATCATGCAGTGTTGCCAACCGTCAGTATTTTTACTGGCAGCAAGTAAAAAACGGGAACTTTTCTCCTGTCAGTAAATGCCAGTAAGATGAAAATGTTGCCAGTAAAAAAAAAAGGCTGTGATGCTTGGCTCGGAACTGCGCATGCGCAGCTCGGGTCTGGAGCTGGCTGAGACCATTCGAGTGCCTGCTACAGTGTGTTCAGGCGGTACCGGCAGGGGGCGCATCTGGCGGAGGTGGTGCCTGAGCGTGTTGTGTGATGTCATGATTCAAGGGTGCGGAGCAGCCAGAGCCTCATTTGCAGGTCTGAGAGACAGGAGCAAGGCAAGCCGGGAGTGGAACTGTTAGTACTGTTTGTGGAGTGGACTGAAGAGACCACCTGGCATGGAGAGAAACTGTCACTGACTCAGGAGGGGACGTGTTGGTGATCTGTGCTGCTGCTCAATTTCATGTGTGTGTGCCTTTCCATTCTAATTTCCTGCCCTCCTGAGTCCTGTCCCTGAGCCACTTACTTACTATATTGAAAATAAAATAAGAAATTTGCTGTAGTATCTACCATAAATCATATTGATAATTGCATATTGCACTTATTTGTTGCCCAAATACTGAAATTTGCACTTAAAACTAATTTTTCTTACTTTTGGAAATGCCAGTAAAAACTTGGCTGTGCCAGTAAATTTTGGGTGTCGTGTCAGTAAATGTCAATCTGGTAGGTTGGCAACACTGGAATCATGAGGTCAAAGGAACTGCCTGAAGAACTCAGAGACAGAATTGTGGCAAGGCACAGATCTGGCCAAGGTTACAAAGAAAATTCTGCTGCACTTAAGGTTCCTAAGAGCACAGTGGCCTCCATAAACCGCATGGAGTTTGCTAAAAAAAAACATCTGAAGGAATCCAAGATGGTGAGAAATAAGATTTTCTGGTCTGATGAGACCAAGATAGAACTTTTTGGCCTTAATAAGCGGTATGTGTGGCAAAAACCAGGCACCGCTCATCACCTGTCCAATACAGTCCCAACAGTGAAGCATGGTGGTGGCATCATCATGCTGTGGGGGTGTTTTTCAGCTGGTTGCAGGACAACTGGTTGAAATTGAGGGAAAGATGAATGTGGCCAAGTACAGGGATATCCTGGACGAAAACCTTCTCTAGAGTGCTAAGGACCTCAGACTGGGCCGAAGGTTTACCTTCCAACAAGATAATGACCCTAAGCACACAGCTAAAATAACGATGGAGTGGCTTCACAACAACTCCGTGACTTTTCTTGAATGGCCCAGCCAGAGCCCTGACTTAAACCCAATTGAGCATCTCTGGAGAGACCTAAAAATTGCTGTCCACCAACGTTTACCATCCAACCTGACAGAACTGGAGAGGATCTGCAAAGAGTAATGGCAGAGGATCCCCAAATCCAGGTGTGAAAAACTTGTTGCATCTTTCCCCAAAAGACTCATGGTTGTATTAGATTGATATTTCAGTTTTTCTTTTTTAATAAATCTGCCAAATTGTCAACAATTCTGTGTTTTTCTGTCAATATGGGGTGCTGTGTGTACATTAATGAGGGAAAAAAATGAACTTAAATGATTTTAGCAAATGGCTGCAATATAACAAAGAGTAAAAAATGTAAGGGGGTCTGAATACTTTCGTCCCCACTGTATATATATATATATATATATATATATATATATATATATATATATATATATATAGTCTTGTATATATATCTATATTTATATCTATATATATATATATATATATATTCTACATCCACTGTAGCCTATATCTACAGTGCATTTGGTGGTGTACTGTTTCTAATACACTTCAGGCAGTGTACACAGGCGTAATACAGTGTGTACAGTTCTACTACTTTTCTGGTGGTGTACACAGCATCTAGTTCATTGTGTACAGTTTCTACTAAACTTCTGGTGGTGTACACAGTAAACAATAAAGTGCAGCTGTAGTACAGTTTCTAATACAGTGCAGGCAGTGTACACAGTATCTAATACAGTGTGTACAGTTTCTACTACACTTCTGGTGGTGTACACAGTATACAATACAGTGCAGCCATTCTACAGTTGCTAATACAGCGCAGGGGTGTACACAGTATCTAATACAGTGTGTACAGTTTCTACTACACTTCTAGTGGTGTATACAGTACGCAATACAGTGCAGCCGTAGTACAGTTCCTCCTACTTTTCTGGTGGTGTACACAGTATCTAATACAATGTGTACAGTTTCTACTACACTTCTGGTGGTGTACACAGTATACAATATAGTGCAGTCGTAGTACAGTTTCTACTACACTTCTGGTGGTGTACACAGTATACAATACAGTGCAATTATTGTACAGTTGCTAATACAGTGCAGACAGTGTACACAGTATCTAATACAGTGTTTACAGTTTCTAATACACTTCAGGCAGTGTACTCGTTAACTAATACAGTGTAGTGTGGTGTTGCAAAACAAAAAATACATCATGTCCAGAAGGCCACAAAAGAGAGGCAAACACTCACAGGCCACTAAAAGAGGGCAAGCAGCCTCTGTGTATACAGTCAACAGTGGTGGTCATGGACATGGTGCACCCTCTGCAGGTGGCCATGGGGCACGCCTGTACTTTTTTTTCTGCTGCTGGCTGTGTTATTGAGCTGGAACATGCAGAAGAGTTGGTGGAGTGGATAACAAAGCCACCCTCATCCTCTGTCACCCAGGCTCAGAGTAGTTTGCCTTCCAATGCAGCTGCCAAAGCAGCCTATTCCACCAGATCCTTGTCCACAGTCACTCCTTCCATAGCCCCACCATCATGCACAAAGGAGTCCCCAGAATTATTCGACCCCAGTGTCGGGTACACGCTGCTGGAGGATGTGCAGCGATTTGAAGGCTTCGATGGTGGTTCCCAGGTTGAGGAAGGGAGTAATGTGAGCCTAGAGAGAGGGGGTGCCCAAGAAGGACAAGAAATGGGCAGTCATGTTCCCCCAGCTGCAGCATACTGCCAAGTTTGCTCCAGTGACAAGGAGGGAGGGGATGATGAGGTCACTGACTGTACTTGGGTACATGAGAGAAGAGAGGAGGCAGGATGTCCTCTAGGGGTAGCTTAAGGGCAGCCACCCTATTGCAACACACTGCAGAGCTCTGCAGGTGCAGAACGCTGCTGACTCCCTGCTGACTTTTAAAAGTTCCTTGGTGTGGGCCTTTTTTGACATGTGTGCAGCAGATCGCACCATTGCTGTTTGTAACCTATGTCTGAAGCGGATCAAGAGTGGCCAGAGAAGCAGCCGCTTGGGCACCACATGCTTGACCAGACATATGATGACCTGCCATGCAGTCTGTTGGCAACAGCACTTGAAAGATCCATGTAACGAGCCCCTTGCTCGCTCGGTTCCACTCTCCCGACACTCCTCTGCAGCTATTGAATCGGATTGCAAATCGCACCATCTGATTGCTCGGTCATCCAATGTTTCGGGATTAGAATTACAGCTATGTGCCGTTCTAACCCAGTTGTGATAGCTCAGAACAAACACCAGGCAGGCTGTATGTAAGTTCAACTAGGAATCTCCCTTTGTTGACAAAATACAGGCTTTTATACACTCAAAGTGTAGGTGCAGACCTCCTGCTCATATTACTCTAACAATACAGCTGTAACCTAATTAACCTAATTAACATGAGCTAATTAACTAATCCCTTTAGACAGTTTAGATGATTCAGACATGACCGTTAGGTCAGACTGGCCGTCTTGTAGTTCAGAAAATCCAATCAACATTAGCACAATCAACATAGACTCTTCTTCACACAACAGCAGAGTTAATTAACACAAATAACAATGGGGAAAAGACTCTTAGATTCCATAGTAGACTTATTTACAATACACATTTTCAGCAGACAATAGACAGACAGGTGTTGGAATTTACATCAGCATCTCCTAACAGTATCTGTCCCAGCATTATGAATCAGCCACTATTCCAATATGGCAAATCCAGGGTCCCCAGACATACAGCTCACAAAGAGCACCGTTCCCCCAAATGCAAGGGCCCCCGATCGATCGGCAAGAGGCTAGCATACAGTCCCCTCCAAAAGTCTCTTTCCCGGCTAGGTCTGTCACAATCCACATCAAAGAAAAAGGCGGACTTCTCCCTGCTCCTCATCTGGGATCTCCAACCCTACTAAACCTGCACTGAGAGGAATGAAGGTATAGCAATAGGTATCCCAAGTACTTGCAGCCAATCTGCTAGCAGTACACAACCATCTGATTTTAGCAGGCAAATTTACCTAACCCAGTTGCTGAACCATAAAAAGAAATTCGGTCTCAGCCATCCACATACTCAGCGTCTAAATGCTAGCTAGGCCAAATTTCTAACACTGCAACTGCTGTCTTTTCAGCTGGTAGACTCTGCCCCTTTCGTTAATTTGTGGAATGTACTGTACCTCAGTGGCAGGTTCCAAAACACCATTTCTTCTCATGGAAGGCCATTCTGGCTCTCTACTGGCATGTGGAAGGCAATGTTTTGGCCTTGTTGGACAGGGTGGTCGGCAGTAAGGTTCATATTACCACTGACTCATGGTCCAGCAGGCATGAGCAGGGATGTTACCTTTCCTTCATGGCACACTGGGTAACTCTGTTGGCAGCTGGGAAGGATGCAGGACAGGGTTCAGTGTTGTTGCTGACATTCAAAAGGAATGCAACCTGTCCACAAACCGCCTCATTTGTGACATGTCCACCAGGTGTAACTCAACTCAACATTTCAACGCAGGGCCTGTTCCTGCGCCCAACAAGAGTAACTGTGAGGGCTTACAGTGTTGTGGCACCACCACCACCCAAGGCCCACTTTTTCTGCCCCTGTTAAACAGGGGCATGTAATTACAATTTTTGATATATTATTTCACAGCAGGGCCTGTTCCTGCACCCAAAAAGAGTATCTGTAAGGGGTTACAGTGTTGTGGCACCACCACCACTGCCCAAGGCCCAATTTTTCTGCCCCTGTTTAACAGGGGCTAGTAATTACAATTTTTGATATAATATTTCACAGCAGGGCCTGTTCCTGCACCCAACAAGAGTATCTGTGAGGGGTTACAGTGTTGTGGCACCACCACCACCGCCCAAGGCCCAATTTTTCTGTCCCTGTTTAACAGGGACACGTAATTACAATTACTGATATAATGTTTCACTGCAGGGCCAGTTGCTGCACCCAACAACAGTAACTGTGAAGGCCTACAGTGTTCTGGTACCACCAACACCTAAGGCCCAATTTTCTGTAGAGTATATAGGGCAGGTCGTATAGTATATATACTGCTGTTCAGAGTATATAGTGCCTGGGAGCGGAGTCAGAGTATATAGTGCTTGGGTGCGGAGTTCCCCTTAATATCCATATAAGACCTGAAGGGCCTGGTATGGATTTTGGGGGTGACATCCATGCCATTTTTTTGGTATTTTTGGTATTCTTATCTATATTGCCGGGATCCGACAATACATTACAGCCGCGAGCAGTTTTAAATTACATTTTTTCCTTTAGAAATGTAATTTTGCTGTGGCACTGTTATAAACATGGGAAAGATGCACTACTTTACAGGCATACTAAGGACACCCCACAGGCACGTTATTGAAAGGAATATTTCATTTTTATTGTTTCACTTTAAGCATTATTATAATCACTGCTCCACAAAAAACGGATGTTTTTAAAACTTTCTTTTGCATTGATATATGTCCCCTGGGGCAGGACCCGGGTCCACAAACACTTATTATGGCAGTAACTTGCATATAAACCTTTAAAATTAGCACTTTTGATTTTTCATGTTCGTGTCCCATAGACGGTGTTTGCGTGTTCGAACAAATTTTTTGCTATTTGCATGTTCTGCTGCGAACTGAATCGGGGGGTATTCGGCTCATCCCTAGTGCTAAGGCATAAAGGGGAAACAGGCTGGCTTGATAACAGTCAGTCTGTTTCCCTAAAATCCTGAAATTACAGGCCCAGGCAGTAAACACATGATGTAACAGGTAATAATGTCAATTATCAACTTTAGGATTACTATTAGAGTTCCTTTTTAGTGAATATTACTATGACCACTAAATCACTGCTAACTGAAGAAAAGACAGTCCTCACAAAGGAGATATCCGGTATCTTCAGCTAGCCTGATGTTGGTGCACTTTATGTCCTATTTGGCATGATGAGCAAAGTTTAATTAAAGGTGTATTGGTAGACAAAAGTGATATGCAGTATGCTGACAGTATCCTGGTAAGCAAGGCATATATTCTGACTGCTCAGCAGGGTGTAAGCATTTCTAGAGGTGTAGGCACAGGTAAGGCAATGTTGTCTGCCTGCAGTGTCTTTAAGGTGGGCAAGTGCCCGCTCATCAATCCTGTGGCCAAGGGATCCAGCGAGATGTCCTGGCAGACAGGTTCTTCAGGTGGCCCGACTGGCTACCTTGCAACTGGAATGCCTCACATTCTCAGGGACACCTGGAGATGCACCTGGGGTCCCTCTCTGGTGGGATGTCCATCACCGACCCTCTCTTGGTGCTGTGGCAGGATCAGCACACTAAAACCTGGAGCTGTGGCAGGATGGTCACCACAATGGACCAGCCCCTCTGGTTACGTCCATCTTCCCTTGCCTTGTGGTGAGATCCCCAGCTCCCAGGCAGCCTCTCTGTGTCCCCGTTCCCTTCTTGCCAGAGAGCATGCTGGGGTGAGTAATTTCTGCCCCAGGGAGAAGAATGTGCTGGGGACTACATGTCCCAGGATCCTTTGCTGCAGCCTGCAGTCCTTAGATAATTGGCTTCCCTCCTCCTGCCAATTGGGAAGCAGGGGAGGGAGCAAGGCGGGCGGCTACCTGTGCTGTCTCAGTGAGGAGAGGGAGGGGGGAATCCCCCCCCCCCCCCCCTGCAGCTGCTGACAGGCTCGCTCTCACCATCACCGAGCATGCCTCTGTAAATCCGGCAATGGCCGGCGGGAGGTGCAGGCCAATGTATGGCAGAGCGATGCCTGCTACATCCATATCAGTGATCATCAATTTGTGATCTGCCTGACTTTTTCTGCTTGACAGCTATCCTTATTGTTATTGTAATTTATGTGTGTCCCAATACAATTGATCTTCTTCCAATGTTGCCCGGGAAAGTCAAAAGTTGGACACCCATGCATTAGAATTTGTGAATTGATCCTTTAGTCTGAAACTTTAACAAGTGAGATGTAGTGTACTCAGCCCCCTCCAACAGCTCAGGCTGTGCAATATGACTAAATGGTGTCTATATCTTACAAGAATATTTTGTATAAATGTAATGGGTAAAAATAGTTAGCATTTTGCACTTTACAAAATTAGAAAATTCTACACTTGCTGCAAAAAGCTATTTCATATTCTATTTTCTATTCTATTCCAAATTTGCAATTGTTAAGCTGCAATTTCCATCAACAGTATAATTACCCCTTCAATGTCAAAGGTCAATTCCAATCAATGCATCAACAGCAAGCACAGTAATTTACAGATGTAAAATGCATAAACAGAAATATTCCTGGTGCCACAGTGACTAGGATTCTAGAAACACACCATATGTAATAAAATATTAAAAGGGATTTGTAAGCTGTATTTCTTGTGTTTTGTGTAAGACCGTTGCAGATTATGATTACAGAAACGCAAAAACATGCTTGATTCAGCTCAACATCAAATGTGAAATTAACAAATATTTCTTGCTGAAGATTTCCTAGACATGTTTAAAGTTCACCTTTTGTAACATATTACACCCATATTTAAGGTGTAACATGTGCTATTATTTAAATTTTTTTGTAAAGGTCAAGTTATTCTTTAAAAATGTATGTATTCTTGGTATTTACAAGTCATTTTAGTCATTCTGTACATTATTATTTTGTAACAAATGTTGAAATTCCATATTTACTATCAACATAAAGTTTAATAATTGTATATATAGAAACTTGTAACCTTAACCCTAGGTTCACACCTTTGCATTTTTAGTGTGTTTTGCAGTTTGCAGAAATGCACTACAGTCCATTTAACATGGCCTTTTATGGTACATGTTCATATCTATGCGTTTTTCAGCCGGTGCGTTTTTGGAAAGGGTCAGGGACTTTTTTCCCACAGCAGGTTTGCGTGTAATAGACTCCAATGGACCTTCACCAAAAACGCAAGTTTTAAGTTTGAATTTGTTTTTAAATAAATTTAGCATTTTTGCGTTCTACGTTTTTTTTTTCTCTTTAACAAACAGTGTATAGCTGTCTGTTAAAGAGCAGGCCGGTGAATCTGGCCGCCGTGTCCTTAACAACCAATGAGTCATCAGCTGTCGGCAGACTTCCCCACTAAGAGCTTGATGTAAAAATGAGAATTGGTGGAAATAAAAAAAGAAAATCGGCAAAAAAATTGGCAAAAAAAAAATGGCATGGGCCCCCCCTAAACCATACCAGGCCCTTAGGGTCTAGTATGGATTTTGAGGGGAACCCTACGCCAATTTTTTTTTAAATGGTGTGGTGCCCCCCAAAATCCATACAAGTCATTTATTCGAGCATGCAGCCCGGCTGTTCAGAAAAGGGAGGGGACAAGCGAGCGCCCCCCCCCTCCTGAACCATACCAGGCCACATGCCTTTAATGCTGGAAAGTGCGCACCTTGTCTCAATGTTGATGGGGACAAGAGGCCTTCCCCACAACCATGGCCGGTGGTTCTGGGGGTCTGTGGGTGGAGAGCTTATTCGGAATCTGGAAGCCCTCTTTAACAAGGGGGCCCCCAGATCCTTCCCCCCATGTGATACATAGTACCCTGAAAAAACACAGTACAAGTTTTTGACAAGTCCTTTAGTAAAAAATTTAAAAAAACAACACCCCCTGATGTAGATCCATCATCAATCACTATGCCCACCACACTGCCGGACCCAAAAAAAAAGTTCTGCTCACTCCAAAGGCTCCAGCCTTCTGCCTGCTTCACCATGTGACATTTATTAAATAACTAAGGAGCGGGGCCACCCGATGACATCACCTGGTGGCATTGAGGAGAGAAAAAGATCCTGGACAACCGCACACCATAGAAGGCATCTTTATTGATATGAAGAAATAAAATCCAAATGAAGTCACCTCATGTACAGGGAGGAACAGGAAAGATAGCACCGCCCCCCCTGTGACATAATCGACTGGTGCATGCTGGGCCACCAACATCAGGTGACGTCGCCAGGTAGCCCCGCACCATAGCTAATAAATAAAGCTCACACGGCGGAGCAGGCAGATGGCGGGTGCCTTTGGCAAAAACTGAGCTTTTTTTTTCTTTTTTCAGGTGCGGTGGTGCGGCGGACATTGTGATTGATGATGGAGCTACATCAGGGGACATTGTTTTTTTATTTTTAATAGAGGACTTGTCAAAAACTCACAGTACAAGAGTTATTCAATTTTTACACTTTTTTTGGGTGAATGGGTAGGGGTACCCCCTACTCATTCACATAAGGGGGGTCTCAATCTGGGGGCCCCCTCTGCCCCAAAACACTGTCATGATGACTTAGTGCCCCTGTCCCTCATTCCAACACCCGGGTGTTGGCTGTTGCTTTTCCCCTGTCTGTGTTCACCTGCAAGGTGATTGATCTTATCATTCACCTGATATAAGCAAACCAAACACTCTATCCCTTGCTTGTGATAGAGACAGTTACCTGCATTGTTCCTGATAAAGCCTCCCATTTGCCTTGCTTAGCTCTTGGATTTCCCTGTGTATGACCCAAATCGGATATTGGACTATTCCCTAAACTCAGCCTGCCTTTCACCTAGACTGTCATTGGATCGGATATTGGACTATTCCCTGAATTCAGCCTGCCTTATTACCTGGAACCAAGCTATCTGTCGCTAAACTGCAAGTAGTCTGTTGTTTGCTCTGTTCGTGTCTGCCCTGGTGTGGTGGCCAGGCACTATAGCATTGTGTATAAGTCCTGAGGGCAACCAAGTACCGGTAGGCCTGCTTGTCTTAAGGGAAAGGGGGCTGCTATAGGTGAAGCACACAGTAGCTAGCAATAGTGTTTCACCACCTGCATTTAGGTAGACATGACATTCGTGACAAGCACCTCTCCATGTTGAGTACATGTGGCCTAGTATGGTTCAAGAGGGAGGGGCACTCATTGGTCCCCTCCCTTTCCTGACCTGCCAGGCTGCATGCTCGGATAAGGGTCTGGTGTGGATTAGGGGGGAACCCCAAGCCGTTTTTTTGCTGATTTTATTTTTATTTTGCATCAATGCTTGTTTTTTTACATTCATCTGTCAGCAGGGAAGCCCACTGACCACTCATCAGTTCTTAAGGACATGGTGGCCCACTCCTTAACCTCCCTGGCGGTATTCCCGAGTCTGGCTCGGGGTGGATTTTTCATACCAAAAGCGGTATCCCCGAGCCAGACTCGGGCTTGCATCGCAGGATCCAGGAAGAGTTTACTTACCTTGTCCCCTGGATCCTGCGATGTCTCTCCGCTGTGATCGGCGAGCCGCTGTGTCTCGCTCGATTCACAGTGCCGAGCTCCGTTCCCTGCGAGCGTTGCGACGCACGGGGACGGAGTTCGGCGGTAAATTCAAAAGTGAAACACACAGTACAGATACAGTATACTGTAATCTTACAGATTACAGTACTGTATCAAATAATGACACATCCCCTTTGTCCCTAGTGGTCTGCCCAGTGTCCTGCATGCAGTTTTATATATATAAAACTGTTCTTTCTGCCAGGAAACTGGAGATTGTCCATAGCAACCAAAACTGTCTCTTTACATCAAAAGTGGTTTTAGACCAGCTAGAAAAAAGCGATAATAAATTATAATCACTTGCAGAATTGAGCGATAGTGATTTGTGAGGAGATCCGTCATCAAACACTAAAAGTAACAAAAGCTACAATTCTGCAACTGAGCAAATTTCAGTGTTTTTGATTTGATTACATTATTATATAATTTTTATTATTATTATATTATTATTTGTTATAATTATTTATAGTTATTTATTATATTATAATTTTTTATTTCGTTTTTCAAACTTTATCATACCCGGGATGTCTACTAGACTCTTGTTTGGACAGATTTAAGTGAACTATTCCTAAGAATTACAGGCCTACAATATAAAACGCCAAATTTCTGTGCAAAATAATGGTACCGCTTTCAGCACCTAAAATCTGAAATAATCATACCGCCAGGGAGGTTAACAACTAGCTATACACAGTTTGTTAAAGAGAAAAAAACTGCAAAACGCATGGAAAAGGCATTGAAAACACATGTTCAAAAACGCACTGGAAAACGCACCTGAAAACCACATCAACCGCAAACCGTATAGATGTGAACCTAGGGTAAGGCTCTATTCACAATACAATTCAATACAGGATGAATCAGAGGGCCATGCTCGTTAGAGGAAGGGTAAAGTGATACAAAAGATAATAGCTATGTGGGGTGAGCTAATGAAGCAAATAGAAGTACAGTTGTTAGGTGGGGGCAGGATAAGCTTTTCTGGAGAGAAGGGTTTTCAGCGATCGTCCAAAGGGAGACATAGTTGGAGATAATCGGACAGATTGGGGTAGGGAGTTCCATAGGATGGGAGAGGCTAGGGAAAAGTCCTGGATGCCAGCATGGGATGAGGTGACAAGGGAAGTAGAGAGCAGGAGGTTTTGGGAGGAATGAAGAGAACCATTTGGTTGGTATTTTGAGACTAGGTTTGGTTAATATTTTGAATTGTATTTGTTGGGTGAGTGGAAGCCAATGAAGGGATTGTCAGAGAGGGTTGGCGAACATTGAACAGTTGATGAGTCTGGCAGCAGCATTCAGAATGGAATGAAGATAGGATAACCTATGTAAAGGTAAGTCAGTAAGGAGAGAGTTGCAGTAATTATATGGTATTTATTATTATTGCTAAAATGAAATATGCATTTGTGATCATTTCACAGGAAACATGTACTGAGAGGATATGGAGCCTATCATTGCTTACCTTTACTGCTGAAAAATGTTTGTTGCCTGGCTGTCATCCTGAACATGCAGATCAGGAGTTTTGACTCTGACTGTATGCTGCATGCTTGTTCCAGATCAGTGACTCTAATGCCGCGTACACATGGTCGGATTTTCCAACAACAAATGTTCGATGGGAGCTTGTTGTCGGAAATTCCGACCGTGTGTAGGCTCCATCGGACATTTTCCGTCGGAATTTCCGACAAACAAAATTTGAGATCTGGATCTCAAATTTTCCAACAACAAAATCCATTCTCGTAAATTCTGATCGCGTGTACACAATTCAGACACACAAAGTTTCACGCATGCTCTGAATCAATTACGAGACGGAAGCGATCAGTCTGGTAAAACTAGCGTTCGCAATGGAGATAGCACATTCGTCAAGCTGCAAATTTTTAAATCTTTTAATGCAGCACATTCTCTTCTTCTTGATAATGCTAGAATAATTAAATTGTTTCGCTGCTGATATTCACACAGAGTTCTGAAAAAATTATTGCTTTATTATTTCTTGTGATCTCCTGAATATTTTTTTTTTCGTCAGCTCTCAATAATGTTTTTAATTTTTGTTTATAGTGTTTTTTTTTTATCAGACTGAACCCAGGCCATCACATTCTTGTTTTCCTTCCACTCTTCCTGCCAGGCTTGCTTCCAGGCTGTGGTTTTGGAATTGTGGCAGGAGGTGGAGGAGGAGGAGGATGGTTGAACTCACACAAGTGGGTTTTGGTTGTGACTTGGCCCCTCAACCCCTTATTTAGGGTCAGATACATCATTTCCTCACAGATGAGGCATTGGCCCTCCTCCATTTCCTGCATTTTGCATGCAGTCATTGAGGCAAAGGCTTCTTGAAGAGTGGGGGTTGTTCTGAGGGCAACATTAGCCTCTCGAATCACCCCAAGTGCTGCCTCCTCCACATTACTCCCCTTCCTGGCCTTTTGGTTGGAAGGCGCAGGGGAGGGACCTGAGATTCGGTCAAGCTACTGGGCTGGGCCACCTCCTGGCTGCCACTTACCCCCGCCACCTCCTGGCTGCCACTTTCCCCTGCCACCTCCTGGCTGCCACATTCCACAGCCTCTTCCTGGCTGCCACATTCCACGCCCTCCTCCTGGCTGAGGCTTTCCTGTGTTTGAAAAAGGGACATAGTTATAGTTTTTTATTCATCAATCACACACAATTTTCAGCTCATGCCTGTTGCAAATTGATCTGACCACAGCATTTTTCATTCTTGTCCCAATCATTTTTGGCCACTACTGTCTATTGATATGTAAAACACTTTATTAAATCAGCAATTAGTGATCAATAATAACATCTAGTTAACATCATTAATTTTACGTCAAGAAATATGTAGAACAATGCTATACCTGACTCAAGCTAGGCTCCTCCACATCTTCCTGGCTGGAAGGCCCAGGTTGGATGTCGGAAGCCTCAGCTGGGGTGGAAGGAAGCGTGGAAGGAAGAGTGGAAGGAAGGGTTGATAGTGATTGCCTGACTTCAGTCTGGTCTGACAGAAAATGCAGTCTGTCATAGTACCACAGCCTGGGTACATAAATGGCATCTGCTGCTGCTCCTGATCTCATGGAATCCTGGACCTTATTGCGCTCCCTATTATAAGTGCTCCTCAACCCACCAATTTTTGCCTTCAAATAGGAGATGGTTGCCATGGGGATCTTCGGCTTCGCCAACTCCAGCAGTTTTTCCGGCTCTGCCTGCCTCATTTGTTTATGATTATAATGTGGATGTTTCACCTGCCACAGACAGGACAGCTCCCTGTACTTGTCTATGAATAGGGGGAGGAAGTTGTGATCATTGAAGCCATCCATTTTGTCTGCAAGACACAACACAAGACAAACCCTAATGTCAGGCCACTGATGCACCAAGTTAAAATTGTACATTTGTTAGAAAGATCGGCGCTTCCGCTACTCCTTCCTCCGCTCACAGATCGTACACACGCGTGTTACGCTTTATATACACTGCGCCTGCTCCAGATGTTCCTTCTAGTCTATTCCCCCCCCTTGTCTTTCAGCACAGTGGGAGAGCACTGTGGAGAAAGAGCAACGGCCACGCCCCCGCTCTCCTCCACCTAACGTCATCATCCTACGTACCTGCTGACGCGCTGCCTGAGGGAATCCCACGCCTTGGAGCTACGGACTCCACTGCAAGCGGCCGAGGCTGGCCCCGCCACAGCCCAGCTGGTTCCAGATGTGACTCTGCATTGCCCAGGAGAACTTACCTATGCCTTTTCTTATCACACAAATGTGAGTGCACAATTTACAATATTAAAGTTCTGTTTTTAACTACCTACTACCCTTAGAGCAGCGCTGCCTTTTTTTCTGCTTTCCCCCGAAAACGCGTCCATTGATCCCCCATGATGGGAACTAGCACATGTTGACATTAGGCATGGGATCAGGAGGGAAATCCCCATTTTGACTCTCAATTTGTGTGCATCTTCAAAATGTGGCTTTCACAGGGGTGACATCACCCCATCTGATGAAGGCAATATCAACACAGTTTGGACATACTAATGTCTGATATTGCCTTCAAATTATCAAAGTTGAACTTTGTAAGTTCCTGAGTTGTGTATTG
This sequence comes from Aquarana catesbeiana, assembly GCF_042186555.1. Lineage (NCBI taxonomy): Eukaryota > Metazoa > Chordata > Amphibia > Anura > Ranidae > Aquarana > Aquarana catesbeiana. The sequence goes on from NC_133325.1 coordinate 236,566,817, forward strand.
TTTTATGGTTTTAAACATGCCTGTTTACCACTAAAAAGGCTATTTTGTAATGTCAAACGCCAAAATGTTATTTTAAAAATATGTTGGTTTGTTCAAAAACCCTTTTCTAACTCAAATGTGAATGTGCACAAAGTAAAAATTTTTCTAATCAACAAAGTATGGCTTCTTCTTTCAATGCTAAATAGCATTTTTTTAAGTAAGTTGGTGTTTACAGTGACAATGGGGGTTATTTACTAAAGGCAAATCCACTTTTCACTACAAGTGCACTTGCAGTGCAGTTTCAAGTGCACTTTTGCAGTGCACTTGTAGTGCAAAGTGGATTCGCCTTTAGTAAATAACTCCCACAGTGCTTTACAGTGGCCACAATCAGGCCATTGTGAAAATTATGAATATTTTTTATCATTAATTCATTACATAGATTAACAACAAAAACAAAGTGTGTGTAGCAGACACACAACATAATAGTTCACTGAAGAAGAGATTGTCACCTCATGTATCAAATAAATTACGTTTGCACTGCTAAAGAAAATGGCCAAAAAAGAAAAGCCCATTGGATAACCTAGGAGACAGCTAAAAGAAACACAAGCAGGAAATCAAAGGAAATCTTATTTCAGTTTAACTAAAAATGTTTTTTTTAAATGTTTATGAAAGATTTTCTGGCATATCAAGGGCCCCCATATATTTGGCGTACTCCATATATTTGAAACGGACCTCGCCGTCGCTTTGGGGGGGCAAGCCAGGACGGCCAGCTTCAAGCACCATCAGGGTTTGTTCGTTAAGTCTGGCCTCAGGCCCAGCTGAGGCAACATAGTTCTTTCAATTTCTCCTTAAATAGTTGTGGAGAATGCAGCATGCAGGGATTAAATGGTTAAGTTTATATTCCGCCATGTTGATTGCCGTAAGGAATAGGCGGAACCGGCTGGCGATTATCCCGAAAGCATTCTCCACCACTCTTCTGGCTCTGGCCAGCCGTTAATTAAAAACCCTCTGGTCCGGGTGAGGGTCCTCATCGGGAACGGCCGCATCAGGTGATCACCCAGCCCAAACACTTCATCAGCAACAAAGACAAACGGGAGTCCTTCCACGTTCTCTTCAGCAGGTGGCAATCCCTAGCCACCATTCTGAAGCCATGTGTAGAACTCTGTCTGGGCGATGACTCCACCATCTGGCCATTCTTCCCCACATCCACATAGAGAAACTCATATGTCACCGACACCACCGCCAACATCACAATACTATTAAACCCCTTATTGTTGTAATAGTATGACCCAGAGTTAGGGGGTGGGACTATGTGGATATGTTTCCCATCAATTTCCCCTCCGCAGTTGGGCAAATTGGGAAGCCACAGTCTGCCATTCCTGTGGCGTTGAAGGAAACTGTAGAGTCAAACAAGAAAAAAGAAATTATTAATTTTGCACATAAACATTGCAAACAGATTAGACACAAACATTCTTGGCCAACATCAGTATAACATTTATTTTAAGGAGTATTTAAAGACAAAAATATAAGGTCCACTTATCAGATTCCTCACCCCCTTTGATGGCCCATTGTAAACAATTGAGGGGGGGGGTATGTTTTGGACAGATAACCCTCTCCACTTCATTGAGAGCTGAACGCATAAATGATGTGTTTTACTTTGGCCAACCCCTCCTTGCTTACACTATTGGAAGCCCACTGGACAGGTAAGAAGTGTCATATACAAAAATATGAATACACACTGTACAAATTGAAGCACTTTTTTACATTCTGCAATTAACTATCAAGATAATAGGAGAACAAAACTTTAAACAGTACCATTTGAAAGTATTCTGGCAGGCCCTTTCACTGCATGCTTTTGGGAATTCATCCATAAATCTGACCACAAAAGAGGCAGGTATAGTGTGTATGGGTTTGGCAAAGTCAGCAGATAGAGGATTGGTATCGTTTGACTTAGCGGTTGGGGGGGAGGGTTCCAAATGATTTTGGGACCCCCAAAAAAAGGCTCTGGCACGCTGCATGAATTTAAGGACACAAATAACATTTGGTCAAATTTTAGGGGGTGTACTAGTACTATGTACTATGTGCTATGTGTACTATAGCACTACTATTGAGCTGACAAAATACATTGTTAAGTAACTAGGCTAAGTGTGTATGGCCCCAGGATAGCATGCTGGGGAGGTTAGTGAAGGCAAATATGCATGAAGGACAAAAAAGGAAGTTTAAAAACTTCAAGCATGCATGAGGACAAAGGGGACATTCACAGCATATTACAATCATGGAAATTGAGGAATGATGAAAGAAATACAATACATTAGCAAACATTAAATACATAGAATGTGATGTTAAAGGATAAAACTTACCCTAATATAGTCCTTCTGCAGGACCTGAATGATGGCAGAACAGGTCTCTGGAATAATGATCCCCAGAGCCTGGGGGGAGATGCCTGTCGAGAACTTGATGTTCAGACTTCTTCCTGTCGCCAAGTACCGAGAAGTGGCAACTAGCCTCTTCTCGGGACTGATGGCTTGCCGCATGTAAGTGTCCTGCTTCGTAATATAAGGGGACAGCAAAGCCAACAAACGATGAAAATAATCATCAGGATTATTTTCATGGATCTCCCGCAACAAAGGCATATGAGAGAATTGGTCATGCTAGAGTACCCAATTCTTGGTCCATAAACTCCTCCCCGCCCTGTTCATGGACTGGGCTTGGGTCAAAGTAAGAACCCCAACACCAAGCCCCTGCATAGCATAAACTCTACGACGAGTACGTACCCTCAACATGGCTTCAAAACAGTTGGCTGGTCAGAACGAACTAACAGAATGCACTGAAAATCAGAAAGGCCTGAGAAGAGCAAGCTGAAAATCAGAAATGAGCGGACAAGAACGCACTGCAAATCAAATATGTATTATAATAATACGCACTAAAAAACAAATGCGAACTGACTACACGCACTGAAAACCAGATATGAACCCACAAGCACAAACTGAAGAGCAGTAACGATCTGAAAAGCACGAGGCTGAAAAGCACAAATCGTCTCTCACCAAACTACTACTAACACGCGATTAGCAGAAGGATCCCAAAGGGTGGAGCACTGGCTATTGAAGCTCCCTTTTAAAGTGCCGTCGTACATGTTGTACGTCACCGCGTTCTTGACGTTCGGAATTTCCGACAAGATTTGTGTGACCGTGTGTATGCAAGACAAGTTTGAGCCAACATCAGTCGGAAAAAAAAGATGGATTTTGTTGTTGGAATGTGCGATTGTGTGTACGCGGCATAAAGGTACTCAAGCCAGAGATAGTCAGGCAACTAGTATTTTTATATGAAGGCCAGGAATAGTAGCTCTCATAAGAGGTTTCTTGAAGAAAATAAAGAACATTTGGAAAAAACAAACCATAGAGTAAATGTGAAATGTATCTAGTAATGGATCTATTTTCTTTGAATACTAAGCCATACAGTGATTTTCTATGCTGCTGCAAAAGTACTGACGAAATAGTCTTTGATATACTGTATAGGTATTGTAGTTATAAATCTAGTTAATGATCTTTCTGAAATAAATTAAAACAACAACAATTTGCAATGTGTTGACATGACTTCAAGAGTAGAGAAAGTAATTCTTGAAAAGAAAAAAAAATCCATAAGATCTAGAAAAATGTATTCAGCTCTTATTGCAACGGATATTACATATAGTTCAAATATTCCTTCTAAGAAATCATGAAGATTATTATTATTATTATCCTCATTTTTGTCTCTTTTTTTCATTATTATTATTATATAATGTTTAATTTATCATTCACTTATTACTTATTTTATCTTTGTAGCCCTGACAAAACCAGCATAGCTTTACAGAATTTTTAAAACCACTTCCTCCATCAGACTGCAAAGGAGTTTACATTTACTGTCAGATATACCTTGTATTAAGGTCAATTTAAGTTTTCCCAGATGTGCAGACATTTGGCATGGATTGTATACTTATATATATATAGGTGTGTGGCAGTTTGGTTTAATGTATGTGGTGCACTTAAAGTGATTGAAACATTGAAATGAACAAAGCATATCCTTCTATAGTGTGTACTTGCCTCAGTCCAAAGCAGTGTCATTTCTCTCTGCTGTCTAGTTCCTCTGCTATCTGCATGACTTACTGCTGAAAGGTTTTCCCAACACCAATAAATAGAGAGGGCAGAGAGAGAAGCACCAGCACACAGCCTGTGACTGAAAGCCTCAGCTGTGCATGTTTTTTTTTTGTGTGCTATATGAAAGGGGGGGGGTATGTCCCTTCCCTCCACTCAGGTCTCAGATTACACTCTGCTCTCCTCTCTGAGATGTGCAGTGTGTGACATCAGATCCCTGCCTCCTGCTTTCTGGAGCTCAGACAAGCTGTGTACTGATGTAGAGAAGAGATGGCAACAAATACAAACTTATGTAGGAGCATTAGTTTAATCTCTGTGTATTACCTGAGGCTAGTCACTTCACTGGGTATATGTAAGGGTGGACAACCAATTTACAGCCCTTCCAGCCCACCTAACTATTTAGAGGAAAAATAATTTAACTTAGAAAGGATTCTCCAGGTGTCACAAGAGGCAGAACATATAAATAGAATGCCATTTGTTCTTTTCAGTTTATAAGACTTTGTAGTTGGGGTCTGCAACAGGTAAACAGAGAAAATGTAAATAAGTGTCTGTGTCAGGGGGTTTTTCATGTCACAGCTGCTTTTCCCCCCAAATACTTCAAAAGGAATGCAAAAGCAGCTTGGAGCAGATTAAGGCAACTTAGAAGGAAGTCAACTGTAGGTCACATGCAGCTTTTATTGAAATGTGGTCTCATAAGTGTCTCAAACTGATCTAAAATGCTAGGAGAATACACCTCAAAGCATATTGCATTTGCCCATTGACACAAGCCCAAATCCCAATGACATTGTACAGCATAGGCGTGCGCACAGGGTGTGCCGGGTGTGCCCAGGCACACCCTAATCCCCCCCATGCGCATTAGTGTTATCGTTCTGTGTAGCAACAGGAACATGGGAAAGATCTCCCTCTTACCGGCTCTGCCATAAGAGAAGTGTTTATCCTTTTCTCTTTTACTGTGCCAGCAGGGAGATCAATGTGCCGGGGTCATATATATGTAGATACATACACATGCATGTGTGTTTGAGCTTAAGGGTGCACACCCTAATGCATTAGGCTGTGCACACCTATGTTGTACAGTTATGTTTTATGGAAAGGTAATTAAAAAAAAATTCTCACTCCTTTAGGTACTGTGGAGAGAAAAAGTGCAGAAGATTGGAGGGGGAGCAATTTAGCCCAAACATCTATTTGCCACTTGCCAGTCTTGACAGATATGGTGCCAATCAAAGCCTCCTGCATACCATTCCAGCTGCTCCCTCTTCGTTCCAGGTGCTGATTCCTCAAGGAGCATACCTCACTCCCTCCATCCACAGTATTACAAAGCCCCTGGTGGAAATCTATGTGTATTAATTATGTCTCAAAGTAAAATTACAAGCTTCAGCTACAGCCCCCACCTGATGCCCATGCCTCTCTGGCATGTTTCACCCAGGCTGGGCTTAATCTCTAAGATTAACCACTTCACGCAAAATGACGTACCCGTACATCGGTACTTTGATGCTAAATACAGTATTTTCAGGAATGCCATCTCTTTAAGATAAAAGTGGTCTCCGCTGCGAATTTGCCGCAAGATCACTTTTATAGGTGGAGGGAGAGGTGCCCACCTGCCGCGCTCCTGTCATCTCCGCCGGTTACCAGACTCGCCAGTAGTGGCGGAGACGATCACATCCTCTCCCGTAGATGCCTGGCTGCCGACTGAGGGGAAGATGGCCACCGCTCGGCTCCATAGTATGAGAAGGCAGAAGCGACGTCAAACGTCGCTTCCGCCCATAGCGCTTAAAGGAGATTTTTTTTTTTGCATTCTAGTGTAAATATGAGATCTGAGGTCTTTTTGACCCCAGATCTCATATTTAAGAAGTCCTGTCATGCTTTTTTTCTATTACAAGGAATGTTTACATTCCTTGTAATAAGAATAAAAGCGACCCAAATTTTTTTTCTAAAAAAAAAAGTGTCAAAATAAAAAATTAAAAGTAAAATAAATAAGAAATAGCAGCGATGAGCTTGTGCACAGAAGCGAATGCATACGTGAGTAGCGCCCGCATATGAAAACTGTGTTCAAACCACACATGTGAGGTATCGCCGCGATTGTTAGAGCGAAAGCAATCATTCTAGCCTCTGTAACTCAAAACTGGTAACCTGTAGAAATTTTTAAACATCACCTATGGAGATTTTTTAAGGGTAAACGTTTATCGTCATTCCACGAGCGGGCGCAATTTTGAAGTGTGACATGTTGGGCATCAATTTACTCGCCGTAACATCTTTCACAATATAAAAAAATTGGGCTAACTTTACTGTTGTCTTATTTTTCTATTCAAAAAAGTGTATTTTTAAAAAAAAAAATAGGGCGCTTGTAAGACCGCTGAGCAAATACGGTGTGACAGAAAATATTGCAATGACTGCCATTTTATTCTCGAGGGTGTTAGAAAAAAATATATATAATGTTTGGGGGTTCTAAGTAATTTTCTAGCAAAAAAAATGATTTTACCTTGTAAACAACAAGTGTAAAAAAAGAGGCTCAGTCCTTAAGTGGTAATTCCAATCTATTTGCCAGGCCACAGACTGTAGGCTTTCCTGCAAGATTCGCAAATGTTCCTAGGGAACATGACCACCAAATAGCAGAAAACAGAACAGAACCAAAGGGTTTCCTAAATATACAATTGGCAGCACAACATTCCACACAATACAGGATTCTGAATTCCGTGTTTTAAACCTTTAATGTGTAGGCACTAAGTAGATATAAATTACACAGTGGTGTGAATCCAATGACTGGAGCTTTCTAATTGGAGGAGACAGCACAGAAATGACCTAATCTTTGAATTTCTGATTTTCTTCAGTTTGGCCATGCTTAATTGCTTTGATTGCAGTAAAACGGAAATAGTCAGGATCGAGTTGCTATATCAAACCATGGTGTTGGAATTAGGAAACTGTCTAAACAGAATTACACATTTTTGGGCAAGTAAGATACTTCACAATGATGTATTCTGGCTGCGTATTTAGCCATTTGCCATTTACTAATGTGTCCAAAGTACTAGCATCTTTATTGTTCCCGAGCAACCAATCAAATGCAAATCAGCACAGATATTTCTTATTTAGAATAGTCTGAAAAAGAGCAACCATTTTTAAGTACAGGTTATAGCTCCAGAATTTGACTTTATGAATTAAGTCCCCGCTTGTCCACCTATGACCGCTAGCAATAATATAATTAAAAACTTCAGAAGGATCACTGTCTTATTCTAACTAGTCATCAAATTTCAGGTTTCTATAAGAAGTTGTGCTACAATATATAACTTTAAAGGACAAATCTGTACTTGGCCCTTTTTTTAACCATAATTATGCATGCAAATTGATCTGTACAAATAAAGAAAAATGAATAAAGCCCTACTTAGTCATCTGAGAATGAGGTATAGCACTTGAACACTGGCATATGAGCAGTGCCTATAATTTCAGAAGGTTAAATGCAGCAAATATCACAGATAACTCCCACATCAAGCAAGTGAACCAAAAAAAAGGGGAGATTTGCTTTGTGAAGGAGACATCAAGGAGATTCTGCTTAATCACTTCTTAATAGACTCAAAGACACTGTAAAAGAAGTTGCTTCAAATAATTAATCCTTCATTACTTCATTGTCTACAGAGAACATTACTAATGTAAATGAAAATAGGACTATAAAGGAGGATTAACAGGATCATTTAGTGCCGTTATGTTTAACTACACACACAAACTTTTCCTGTAAGGAACACAACATTATTTGGCACCAAATAAAAAAGAAGTATATGATATATAGGAATAGGAAGCAGCCTCCAGAAGCAATGATATATTGTCTATTGTCCCCTCTGGGAAGTATTTGTAATTTCTTAGTGTTAAATGTAATAAACAATGCAGTATCAGTAACATTCACACTTCTGCTTTTCGGACTGGGCTTAGAATTCTCACAAGTCTCTGGTCACAAACTGGTATTATTCATGTGAACATCAGACAGCAACAATGTAAAAAGGTGGCAAAATTTTATATATCTATCTAGTTCTGCGGCTCCATTAGACTGCGGGTGATACGCAGAGGAGAAAGCAAGCTGAATTCCCAGCACTGCACAAAAAGCTCGCCAGAACCAGGACACAAACTGACTACCCCTGTCCGAGACAATCACCTTGGGTAGCCTATGTAAGCGAAAGATCTCCCGAGCAAAAATGGAAGCCAGTTCCTTAGAAGTGGGCAACTTCTTAAGTGGAATACAATGACACATCTTTGAGAACCGGTCAACCACCATAAGGATAACAGTGTTGCCTTGGGAGTTGGGCAACTCCACAATAAAATCCACAGACAGGAGGGTCCAGAGCCTCTCTCCATTGGGTATGGGTTGTAGGAGGCCCACTGGAAGGTGTTGTGGAGTCTTACTCTGAGCACACACGGAACAGGCAGCTACGAAGACAGTTACATCAGCACGTAGACTAGGCCACCAGAATTGTTGGGAAATGGCCCAAACGAGTTGATTCTTACCAGGGTGGCCAGCTGCCTTGGGAGAATGGTAAGTCTGGAGCACGGCAGTAAGGAGACTCTCTGGAACAAAGCAGCGATCACAAGGTTTCTCTCAGGAGGAGCATCGTCCTGAGCAGCAAGAATTTTGCCATCCAAAGGAGAAGTAAGACTGGTGCGAACCGTAGCAATAATACGATCAGGAGGAATCATAGGAACCGGAACCGACTCCAACTTGGAAGTAGAGGAAAATTGTTGTGACAAGGCTTTACATTCTTAGTACCGGGTAAGAATGAGACAATGTAATTGAAACTTGACAAGAAAAGAACCCATCTCCCCCTTCTGGTAGAGAGGCGTTCAGCCTCAGACAAGAATGTGAGATTTTTATTGTCAGTAAGAATGAGAACTGGCACAGTGGTACCTTCGAGGAGATGTCTCCATTCTTTCAGGGCTAAAATGATTGCCAACAGCTCTGTCACCAATCTCGTAATTGCACTCGGCAGGTGAAAATTTCTTGGAAAAGTAGCTACTGCATAGCACTCTCAGAGGTAGGACGTTGAGACAGAAGGGCGCCAACACCAGTCTCAGAAGCATCAACCTCAAGGATAAAAGGTAACATAGGATTAGGATGTGCCAACACAGGAGCAGAAACAAAGGCAGCCTTGAGACATTCAAAGGCCTTAATGGACTCTGGAGACCAACTCTGTGGGTTACCGTTCTTTCTGGTCATATTGGTCAGGGGCTTGACCAGAGACGAGAAGTTACGAATAAATTTCTGATAATAGTTAGCAAAACCTAGGAAACGCTGCAAAGGACGTAACCCCACGGGTCGAGGCCACTGTAGGACTGACAAAAGTTTCTCTGGGTCCATCCAGCAGTGGAAATGACATATCCCAGGAATTTAACCTTTTCCCGATGGAACTCTGTGTTGTGGCTCTCCAGGGACTTGGAAAATATGAGGATATCATCGAGATTAACCACCACACATAACTGCAACAAATCTCGGGGGATATCATTAATAAATTCCTGGAAAACTGCCGGGGTGTTACAAAGGCCAAAAGGCATTACGAGATACTCATAATGGCCTGTTCTGGTATTAAATGCAGTTTTCCACTCGTCGCCTTCCTTAATTCTCATGAGATTGTAAGCCCCTCTCAGATCAAGCTTAGTGAAAACAGTTGCTCCCTTGAGGCGGTCAAATAACTCTGTAATGAACGGGATTGGGTAGGCATTCTTAATTGGGAAACGGTTGAGACCCCTTTAATCAATACAAGGTCTCAGTTCACCGCTCCTCTTCTTCACAAAGAAGAAACCAGCAGGAGACGAGGATTTGCGGCTGAAACCCTGAGAAAGTGCTTCTGCAACATACTCCTCCATGGCTTTATCCTCCAAGACCGACAAGGGGTAAACCCAGCCATGAGGGGGAGTGGCACCAGGTTGAAGGTCAATTGCGCAATCATACAGCCGGTGTGGAGGCAAACTACCGGCTTGACCTTTGTCAAAGACATCGCTAAAATCACGGCACTCCTCTGGCAGGGAGGAGAGTGAAGAGGTACACAGGACCTTGGCTACCTTCTGGAAGCATGTTTCACTGCATTGTGGTGACCAGGAGGGAACCTCAGCATGGAGCCAATCAAAAGAGGGGTTGTGCCTCTGTAACCAAGGATAACCAATAACCAGCGGAAACGTAAGAGAGGAAATCACTTGGAATTGGATTATCTCATGGTGAAGAGCCCCTACGGCCATGGACAATGGAACCGTCTCATGAGTCACATGGGCAGGCTGTAGAGGTCTCCCATCAAGAGCCTCAATGGCAAGTGGAGTGTCACGCAGCTGCAGTGGAATCAAGTGCTTTGATACAAAGGCAGCATCAATGAACAGGCCTGCAGCCCCAGAGTCGATTAGAGCCTGTATCACGATAGACGACTGAGCCCAAGAAAGGGTGACCAAAACCAGGGGCTTATTCTTCTGGACAACTGGGGATGACACAACACCACCTAAGGTCTGTTCATGACAGGACCTCAAGGTTCGGGTGTTCCCAGGACAGGTGTGACAAGACTTCAAAAAGTGACCTGCCTGGCCACAATAAAGGCACATCTCTCCCTCCTCCTAAAGGCTCTCGCATCCGCAGAGAGACACGTGAAGCCCAAGTGCATGGGTTCATCTTCACTGACCGACTCGGTACCAGGAGGCATGGGAGGTGAGGGAGGCACAGGTGGGACTGCAAAACTCGGAGGCAAATGTACAGGAGGCTTCCGCAGGCGCTCCTTAAAAGAAAGTCTTTCTTTGAGTCTGGAGTCAATGAGGATGGCAAACAAGATCAAGCTCTCGAGCTCAGTGGGTATATCTCGGGCTGCTATCTCATCCTTGATGGAATCTCAGAGATCATGAGACAAAGCAGCCATGAGGGCCTCATTGTTCCAAGCAACCTCTGCAGCCAGAGTACAGAACTCAATGGCGTAGTCGGCAACAGTTCTCGTACTCTGTTTGATGGACATCAGGCACTTGGCAGCAGAAGCGGAGCATGCAGGAACGTTAAATACCCTTTTAAAGGAGGCCACAAACTCAGGGTAACTTAAGACAACAGGTTTTTGCATCTCCCATAGAGGGTTAGCCCAGGCCAAGGCTCTCTCAGAAAGCAAAGATATCACGAACCCTACTTTGCTTCTGGGCAGCATCTCAAAGTATCCAAAATATAACAAAATAAGTGCAGCGCAAAAATATATCAGAATACTATTCAAAGAGGAGTATAAAATATGTTCCCCAAAAGTCTTTCAAAAGAGATCCATGTGGATATCAAACGACAGGAATCGGTCATGCATACAATCTTCTATTGTGCTTACCAGAGATGATGGACCTCTGCACAGCAGGGGTCAAACTCACATGTATCCCCACAGGGATGAAGGAATTCCTTTTGGTATCACTGCAGGAAATCACTATGGTGTGGAAACCTGGAAATCCAGAGGGATGAGGTACCTTCCAGGGAGATACTCAGGACATAGACCACCAGATAGGAGATGTATATGAAGCCGCTCCACGGAATATAAGAAATAATAGAGGATACCATCTAAGAATAATCCATTATTTATTGTGAAGTCCAATATTGCATTATAAAATAACTTTAAAAAGCAAGCGATCTCAAGCGCAGAAAGATAAAACTAGTCAGGCTGCAACACAGTGCAGTGCCGACACACACGATCTGGCAGCGGGTGACGTCCGTACCAAAGCTCCTCCCCCCCGTACACGGCGTTACATCCTATTGAACTTCGTCAGCGAGGGGTGGAGCCTGACAATCACCCAGCGGTATTTATAATACACGGACGGTGTCCGAATGGGCTACGGCGCAGGCAGAAGTCATAAAGCTTCCCTGGCAACTGCATCCTGCCGACAATCTGTCCTATACTTAAAAGGAACTGGCAATTATATGCATAGTGAATAGCTGAAAACGGAATTCAATGCAGGCATCCTTTAGAATTACACGGGGACACTATTATGCAAAATTACTAATCAGCCATTCCAATTACAAATATTATTAAATGTAAATTATACAATATAACACATATTCCCACTGGGGTAAGTGTAATAACAAAGTTAAAAATTATATTAAAAATTGTATTTAAAATGTGACGGAAATGATCTCCTGCTGCCATATCTGTGTGAAAACCTATAATCGCTATATATATTCAAATACACAATTGGGAATCTGACCTTTATACAACTATTTGTTAGATATAAAGCAGTTCAGGTCAAATTCCACATTTAACCCCTTAGGAACCATCACCTGAGCCTCATAAATCCACATAGATTCACGCTGGCTCTGTTGCCTGATAAAATTGCCTCCCCTCCAATGTGTATTCACTTTTTTCTATGCCCCAAAATTTCAAGCATCTCGGATTTCGATCGTGACAAATCCTGAAATGCTTAGAAACATTGTGTGTAATAAGACCTCTCTTAATGTTGTTCACATGTTCAGCTATGCGGACTCCCATAGGTCTAGAGGTCCTACCTATGTATACCTCCTTCCTTTTCTTGAGATTCTGTCTGCATGACTTGCAAGCAGGACATCTCCCGCAGGCGTAAAAGCCTGACAGGAAGTTAAAAATCTGATTTTCTTTTTTGGTCATAGGGGGATCTACAACACTAGGAGCTAAAATATCTCTTAACGTGGGAGGTTTTCGATATACAAATTTCGGACCAGGAGGCAATACTGTGCCTAAAACGCTATATCTTTTAAGAATAATCCAATGTTTTAAAATTATCCTCTCAAATTTTTTATGTTGGATGTTGTAATCGAGAATAATCTTATATTCAAAATTACCATTGGACTTCTTATTGCTATCTGAATTAGCAACTAGAGACGAACGATCGAGGCTACCCACAGAGGTTATATTCCTCATTACATGTTCCTCCTCATACCCTTTTTGTAAGAAGCGATTGGCCAACATTTTAGCTTGGGAGAAATAGTCCGAGTCCAAGGCACAGTTTCTCCTCAATCGGATAAACTGTCCTTTAGGGACATTGTGCAGCCAGGAGTAATGGTGGCAACTATCTAACGGTATAAATCCATTCCTGTCTGTGGGCTTAAAGTTATTTTTAGTCAAAAATGTATCGCCTTGTTTAAATATCTTCAAATCCATGAAAACAACACGTGTGGTGTCTGCGTTCCAGGATAAGTGGATCCTTTTACTATTGCCGTTAAGTTTAGACATAAACAGTTGGAGGCTAATCAGATCTCCCTCCCAGATCATGGTAGTAGACCGACTCAGTTGGTCTGCTACCAAAGATATATTGATGATCTTTTCATGATCTGGGAGGGAGATCTGGTTAGCCTCCAACTGCCGCTGGGTGACTGTCAGGCTCCACCCCTCACTGACGAAGTCCAATAGGATGTAACGCCGCGTACGGGGGGAGGAGCTTTGGTAAGGACATCACCCGCTGCCAGATCGTGTGTGTCGGCACTGCACTGTGTTGCAGCCCGACTAGTTTTATCCTTCTGCTTTTTAAAGTTATTTTATAATGCAATATTGGACTTCACAATAAATAATGGATTACTCTTAGATGGTATCCTCTATTATTTCTTATATTCTGTGGAACGGCTTCATATACATCTCCTATCTGGTGGTCTATATCCTGAGTATCTCCCTGGAAGGTGCCTCATCCCTCTGGATTTCCAGGTTTCCACACCATAGTGATTTCCTGCAGCGATACTATTAGGAATTCCTGCATCCCTGTGGGGATACATGTGAGTTTGACCCCTGCTGTGCAGAGGTCCATCATCTCTGGTAAGCGCAATAGAAGATTGTATACATGAATGATTCCTGTCGTTTGATATCCACATGGATCTCTTTTGAAAGACTTTTGGGGAACATATTTTATACTCCTCTTTGAATAGTATTCTGATATATTTTTGCGCTGCACTTATTTTGTTATATTTTGGTTACTGTTCAGGCATATGTGATTACCTGTAGTGTTCAGCTTGCAATTTTTGATTCCTTTCCTTTTTTTTAGATTGCGCTGATTGCTACCCTTTATTTTAGCATCTCAAAGTATATCTCAACTTGGTTGAGAAGCCCTCTGCATTGAACTGGATTGCCCCTAAATTGCTGGGAAAGCAGGGCGGAACCAGACATACCTCTTATAGATGTAATACACAAGGCAGGTGCCTGCACAGAGACTGGCGCAGCAGCAGGGAAGGCCTGCAACTCAGGTTGTACCAGAGCAGCCACAGTGGGGGATTCCAGGTGAGCCGTGTGACTCAGGAGCATTTGTAATGCCATGGCAAACTGATCCATGTGGTGATCTTGCTCATCTAATCTTTTGGCCTTCGCCTACTGTCAGAAACCATGAACCAGACCGAGACAGAAGTACAGTAAAATCACACTTGTTTATTAATAAAAATAAAAAGGTAAATAGAGTAAGCATAGTCAAAGCATAGCCAGAGCCCAGTAACCGGATCGGGTAGTCAGCCAAGCCAGAGTTCAGTAATCAGCTAGGCCAGAAGTCAGGGATTCAAGTAGAGGAACAGCAAGCAGGATAAGGAGCCAGAAGGGATGTCAGCAAAGCTGGTCTTTAAACAGGAACGCAGGAGATGTTTTCTTGTGATGTGACCAGGGCGAAGGCAGGAATGAAGTGAGCTGGAGATCTTTAAGTAGGCAGGACTGACGAGCAGATCCACAACAGCTGGTTAACTGTGGAGAGAGATGAGAGCTGGCAATTAGCCAACAGCTGAGCGGCCAGCTCAGAGAAGGAAGGGCTGAGTCAGCCCTGACACACAAGGATGATAATGAAGGATCAAGACGGTGTAGTACCTCTGGTGTCCTATACCAGAATAATAATACCTCAAACGCTGTCTCTCTCTTTGCCACGCACCTGGATACTTTGGAAGTTGAGGACCAAATCTTATCCCATTGAGGGAGGGAGATTGGTTGTTGTTCAATTTGGGACCATTTCCGCATGTAGGCGTGAAGTTCTTCAGAGAGTGGGGGGAACTTCTAAGGCAATTGATATATAACAGAGATTAATCACAATTGATGAGGGCCTTGAGAGCAAATGAGTAAGGGACTGGGAGAGGGATGTTAAGTAATGTTTTATTTGAAGGTAGGAATAAAACAGTTTTTTTTGGTATCTGGTATTTGGACTGAAGGTCAGCAAAGGTTCGGAATTTACGAGTGACTGGGTGAGCAAAATGGCGAAGTTGAAACAGGCTGGCCTGTACCCAGGGGGCCATTCGGGAATGAGATAGGCCATCCGGGATTAGAGGATTAAAGAGCACATTAGATAAGGGGGGGCATGGCGAAAAGAGAAAGAGAGAGCTTGGAGGCACAGGTACACCAAATCTTTATTGTAAACAACATAGGGCCTAGACGCAATCTATGGAACTTGGGGTCTTAATGTAGAGTGGGTGAGTGGGTGACCAAATAAGGGAGCAGGGATGGGCATCTCAATCTCTGTCCACCTAGTAGGTGCTGCTGATAGACTGTATCAAGAAACCACAACACGAAGATGAGAAGCGAGATAATATTTATAAATATCCAGGGCACCTAGGCCGCCTCGGTGTCTGGATGAGAAGATCACCGAGCTTGCTACTCTATGGGACTTATTACGCCAAATAAAATTAAGGAACCAGCTTTTGATTAGCTTTAGTTGAGGCATGGGAATAGGAACTGGTAGAGTCTCAAATAATATAACAATTTAGGCACAACAGTCATTTTCAACACATTGATCCTACCCAGCCAAGATATTTGGAGTAGTTTCCAACATTTCAACACATCATTAATGTCCTTGAGCAATGGGGTGTAGTTGGCTGAATACAGAGATGTATAGGTGGGGGCAATTTGTATGCGTAGGTATTCGAGTGAGGAAGTACACCAACAATAAGGGTATGAGTTTTGTAGAGATGATAAATCCTCAAGGGGGATGTGTAGGAGCAGAGCTTCCATTTTAGAGGTATTGATTTTGGAACCCAGGCAGAGAACTGAATTAGGATAGGAGGGCGTGCAGAGATGGAAGGGATATATGTGGGTTGGTAAGAGTCAGTAATATATCATCCGCAATTAGGGATAATTTATATTACCTATGACGCATGGGGATCCCTTGAATGTCAGGGTGGAACCGGATCTGCTAGAAGTTCTAGGCACAGGATGAAAAGTAGTGGGGATAGAGGACAACCCTGTCTGGTTCCATTTGACATTGGAAAGGTCTGGGACATTAAAGAGGCCGTTTGGATTTGCGATGAGGGATTAGAATAGTGAGTTTTTAGGGTAGATATAAAGGGGGCTTGAAACCCAAATTTAGTAAGGGTGGCAAACATGTAGGACCAGCTTAACCTGTCAAACACTTTTTGGGCATCTAGGCTTAGTACCAGAGCAGGTCTGCGGACTCTATTCAACATATCAATGAGATCTATGGTACATCTAGTGTTGTCACCCACGTGTCTACTAGGGACAAAGCCCACTCGGTCCCTATCTATCAGTTTTGTCAGAAATTGAGATAAACAATTGGCCAGGATTTTTGTAAAGAGTATAAGTATGGGGTTGGAGCTAGGGATTATGACAGTGCCCAACAAATTATAACAAGCATAACAAAAAATATTGTTTATAGTATAAAATTGCGTTTTATTACATAAAAACATTAAACATAACAATTCACAGGTGCATAAAATACAGAGTATTCAAGTAATAAATACTGGCCAAGGTATCCAAGTGTTACATGGCAATTAATGGTAGCAGTCCCTACATGTTTCGCCAAACATTGGCTTCTTCAGGGGAGTATGTAATTGCCAGTATGAGATAATGGTTCTAGTAATAATAAATGCAAAATAGCAAAAGAGAAACAATTACCACAACAATGTTATAACAGTATAAATAACCAAAAAAAAAAACCCACTGTCAGAGAACTAGTAGGAACTTGACCTGCCAGCATCGGCGCCTTCCTGTGCGCCTGCGCAGAAGAGTTGCGCTATGGCACGCGCAGGTGCGCGATCCGACGGGTTCGCGCTTCTAAACACACAGCTCTGCGGGTCGGCACATGCGGGTGCGTGATGTACCACAGCGCACGGGCACGTGCATGTCGCCATGCGCACAGCGGAAGCCCCTTGGGCAGGCCTATAAAAGTCAGCCTTGTGTATGGTATCATTGCTGGTTTGTCTTTTCAGCTCCTGTAACCTGTTCCTGAACCTGTGAACCTGTGCCTGCCTTTTGTGACCCGGATCAACCTTGACCTCGCCTTAAACCTCTCCTGTGTTTGACCCTTGGCTTATCCTTTGGACTTCTCTACCTGCCTGATCACCCGTGTTTGACCCCCGGCCTGCTCCTGGACTTTGCCTCTGCCTTATCCCAGTGTTTGAGCTTCAGCCTTATTACTTCTGCCTGACTACCCGTGTTTGACCCCCGGCCTGTTCCTGGACTTTTGCCTTTGTGTTTGACCCTCAGCATCCTCTTAACTGGCTCCAGTCTTCATCTCCAGACTCTGCTCGAACTCCTGTCTAGCCAGTTCCAGTGAGGAGTCAGCCACCCAGCATGGATCACTTCTCTACTTGAAGTACCTTCCAGCTTCTCTGCTACCTGCTGGTGACCCGTGCTTCTTCGTGCCCAATACCCACTGTGCCACTTCCAGAGGGTATCGTGCACCCAGCTGCAAGGGGAGCCTCTCTCAGCAACTCGGCCTTGGTGAGTACCTGACAGTACAAACCAGCCATGAGCGAGGCCGACAGAGCTGGTTCTCCCCTTGAGGTACTTTGCCAGCGAGTTTCAGCCCTTACCCAGGCTGTGCAGAGGTTTCAAGATGGCTACTTTCAGATTGAAGGACGCCTTCAGCACCTGACTACTACCCCCAGTCTCTTGGATACCACGTCAACATCTGCCAGTAGAACCTCTTCCCAGCAAGGTCAACCTAACCCTGCTCCCGCAGTAGTAATGACACTTCCTGAACCCAGGGTCCCCACTCTGGAACGGTTTTCCGGGAACCAGAAGAAGTTCAGGGAGTTTAAAAATGCCTGTCAGTTATACCTAGCCCTCCAACCCAGGAATTTTCATGCCGAATCTGTAAAAGTGGGATTCATCATCTCCTTGCTATCTGATGAGCCACAATCTTGGGCCCATAATCTCCTTGAGCAAAAAGAGTCCCCTTCTCAACTCAGTGGACACTTTCTTTGATGCAATGGGACAGTTGTATGATGATCCGCAAGCACCGCCACCGCTGAATCCTTTTTGCACACCCTGACCCAGGGGAAGAGACTCGTGGAAGATTATACGGTGGAATTCCGAAAATGGGCAGGAGACACCTACTGGAATGAGGCCGCTCTCAAATACCAGTATCACCAGGGTCTTTCGGAAATTTTAAAAGATGAATTAGCTCGGGTGGATACTCCAGCCTCCCTGGAAGATCTAATCCAACTTGCCACCAAACTTGACAGATGTTTCCGGGAAAGACGCTCCGAGCATTTTCAGTCATCCAAACCAGTCTGGATGTTACCTCGGGTTCCTCCAGTTCCTACTCCCTCCATGGTACCCTCTGCTTCTTCTGACATCGAGCCTATGCAACTAGGTTTACTTCGGTCTCCACTCACTCCCGATGAAAAACTTCGCCGATGTCAAGCCAACCTTTGCTTGTATTGCGGAGAAGCGGGCCACTTCTTACGCAACTGCCCTGTAAGACCTAGTAAGTACCATTCAGTTTTCCATGAACTTTCAGATTGTTGGTGCTAGTAGTGGTAGTCCATTCTAGTAGTGGTTGACTGCCTCTCAAAGGTGGCTCACTTCTTGCCCATGATGGGCACCCCCTCGGCTTCAGCTACTGCAGATAACTTCCTAAAAGAAATCGTAAGACTTCATGGTGTTCCTTTCAACATCGTTTCTGACGGGGGAGTCCAGTTCACGTCTACGTTTTGGAAGGATCTGTGCAAGTCCCTAGAAATCAAGATGTCCCTCTCATCCGCATACCATCCACAGAGTAATGGTCAGACGGAGAGGACTAACCAATCTTTAGAACAATATCGTCTGTGTTTTTGCTTCTACTCCCAGGATGACTGGTCTACCCTTCTGCCCTATGCAGAATTTGCCTATAACAATTCCATACACTCTGCCATCATCCAAACACCATTCTGGGCAAATTATGGATTCCACCCTTCTTTCCTACCAGATGCCATCCTTGAAGTATCAACCCCTGAAGTACAGGATTGGATAAGCTCTATTCAAACGAATTTTTTACAGATTCAAGAAGCCATGAAAAAAGCTCAGGATAACTTTGAGAAATACTACAACAGAGGGAGATGGAGTAACCCGAATTTCAAAGTCGGAGATAAAGTGTGGTTATCTGCTGTTAATCTCAAACTTCCCTATCCTTCGCGTAAACTAGGCCCAAAGTTTATTGGCCCTTTTGAGATTAAGAGAGCAGTAAACCCTGTGGCTTTCGAACTAGCGCTACCCAGTTCTTATAGGATACACCCGGTGTTCCATGCCTCTTTACTGAAACCAGTAATCCCTAATCCTTTTTCAGGAAGAGAAGAACTACCTCCTCTTCCAATTGAGATTGAAGGAGAAGAGGAATTTGAGGTAGAAACTATAGTAGACTGCAGAAAGAGGGGGGGCAGGTCCAATACCTAGTTAAATGGAAGGGGTATCCTCCAGAAGACAATTCCTGGGAACCCTCTAAAAACATTCATCCCCCTCACTTAGTGCAAGACTTCCACAGAAGACACCCAGAAATGCGAGTCCAGTTGGGCATCCGAAGGCTGCCCCTTAGGGGGGCACTGTCAGAGGACTAGTAGGAACTTGACCTGCCAGCATCGGCACCTTCCTGCGCAGAAGAGTTGCAAAACGGCATGCGTGGGTGCGCGATCCGACGGGTTTGCGCTTCCAAACACACAGCTCTGCGGGTCGGCGCATGCGGGTGAGCGATGTACCATAGCGCACGGGCACGTGCACATCTTCATGCGCACAGCGGAAGTTCTGCTTCTGTGTGTGTACGATTACATCTATCACTGGAGGGCACACATATACACACTTAGTCCTCACAGGAGAGGCACACATTATAATATTTATTTATCTTATAGAGGTTAAGTACCCCTTGTTTCTTTTGTAAACAGGGTACCTACTTACCACTCTCTTGGGCATTTATCTTGTTGAATAGGGTAGCGCCAATCACCCCACTTCATACCTCTGCATGCACATGCATGCTTAGTGGGATAAGGTACAGGTCATCCCTAATCCCATACGGTCCATTCATAAGTTAATATGTCTAGTACAATTCCAGTCAAAGAGGCCGGAATTACACAAGGCAGAACAAATCACATTGGAATACTGAGTAAAAGACAAAATGCAAAGTAAGGCTTTTAAACTGAAATTATAAGAATTGATTGGAGAGAAATAAAAAATATTATCCACAAAGTGTCCAAAAAATAAGGGTAAAGCAAGAAATACCTGTGTATCATGAAATAATGGTGTGGGCTGCCCTAAGATCCAGCAGATGTAAAGCTGGCGATAGCAGCCCTATATAGCCCCCCACTCGGTCGGCGTCTGATGTCACTGGCTGAGTGCAGACGTCAGGAGGCCATGGTTCAGTTTAAAAGCCTTGCTTTGCCTACAGTTCCCAGAGTGCCAGGCGGCCCACCGAGCGATCAGGTGACACTAAGCATCAGGCAATAAGGACATCGGAGGACGCACAGCGTCAGAGGCATAGATGGAAGTGCAGACTTAGTGGGAGGGGCCTGCCAATGCAGGTGGCCCGTCCAGGCAGATGGGATAGGACAATCATGTCCAGAGGGGAAGGGCGTGGGAGTATACGACTTTGCCTCCTGCCTGATTTCCCCTTTGCCTGGCGGTGCACTTGGGTGCCCTTTTGGCGCATGTCGGGTGCTGCTGATGGCTGTACGGACACCCAGGGCCTGGGTACCATTCATGTGTGAGTTTGTCATCTACTCCCACGCCCTTCCCCTCTGGACGTGGTTGTCCTATCCTATCTCTCTGCCTGGATGGGCCACCTGCGTTGGCTGGCCCCTCCCACCCAGTCTGCACTTCCATCTATGCCTCTGATGCTGTGCGTCCTCTGATGTCCTTGTTGCCTGACGCTTAGCGTCACCTGCTCACTCGGTGGGCCACCTGGCACTCTGGGAACTGTAGCCGAGTGGCGGACCATGGCCTCCTGACGTCTGCACTCGGCCGGTGGCCTTGCTTTGCATTTTGTCTTTTACTCAGTATCCCAATGTGATTTGTTCTGCCTTGTGTAATTCCGGTCTCTTTGACTGGAGTTGTACTAGACATATTAACTTATGAATGGACCGTATGGGATTAGGGATGACCTGTACCTTATCCCACTAAGCATGCATATGCATGCGTGCACCCTTGTTTATGTGCGCACGTGCATATACATATATACATCTTTGTATTTTATCTTCCCTTTATTCCTTCTGTGGATTTTTGTTTCCACATCCTCCAGCATCACCATATTATTGCTATCCTTCAGTCCTTAATGATTGCTTCTCTAATTCCCTCCCCCCTTTCAATATTTTCCATACAGGGCCCTTCAGCCATTCGATCATTCTTATCAGTGTAAATATCTCTGGCTCCCCCTTTGCCCATGTTTATTTGCTTTTTCTACAGAGTAATTGTAAGTATTAAGGCTATGCTAGCCCACTTGAATGGACTAGGTTTGTCCATCATCATGAATTTATTCTTCTTCTCCTCCTTATTTGATTTTGTTTTTAGCCTGGTTTCCTGTATATCCTGTATATTGTTGGGCACCGTCATAATCCCTAGCTCCAACCCCTTATACTCTATAAAATCAGGGATGAGGTGCCGGATCCATTGAGGTCTTCAACACACACCCTATCAAAACCCATTTTTGTAAAGAGTTTATAGTCCGAGTTTAGAAGTGCAGTCAGTCTTTAGTTATCTGGAAGGGATGGATCTTTACCCAGTTCAAGTATGAATGAGATATAGCAGTGCAGAAACGATTGATGTGGGAATTTGCCTTGTAGTAGAGAGTTGTATAGGGACAGCAAATGGGGCAATAGAATCGGTAGGAATGTCTTGTAATAAGAATAGGGGAGACCATCTGGTCAGGAGGATTTGTGTGAGGATAGATGTTTAATAGTATTGGCTAACTCTTCCACAGTTATGGGAGCGTTTAATATTTGTAAGTCAGTCTTAACCAGTTTAGGTAGCTTTATGTCTGCCGGGAAGGTCTCAAATGCCTTTTGGGCAAACGGGGGGGTGAAGAGCAGGAATTATCGTAAAATTTGCCAAATACCCAGGTCATATTGTGTGGGTGGGCAGTGGATGAGCGTACCGTCTGACTGCTTAAGGTGATCGGGAAGGATCTAGGATTGAGTCTGGAAACCAACATTCTATGCGGTTTGTTGGAGAACTCATAGAATTTTTGCTTTGCCCAGAGGAGGGATTTAGCTATACCTGACATCGCTAGAGATTTAATCTGATTTCGCAGAGAGGTTACTGTCTGTAACTGAACCACTGCAGGAGAATGAACCAAAGAGCATTCAGCAGCTTGCAGCTTAGCTAGCAAAGAGGATTTTAGAAAGGCTGCATCCTTCTTTCTACGGGAGCTCACAGAAATGCATTGCCCCCGAAGTATGCCTTATGGGCCTTCCCACAGAGTGGACGGATTGGACACAGAGCTTACATTAAGTTGGAAATATTCAGTTAGAGCAAGCAGAAGTTTATCTCTGGTCTCTGGGTGGTTGAGCAAAGTCTCCTGTGTCACTTCTTAGGGAATGCAGTAGCGAGGGAAAGGTCTAAGGTCAAGGGAGCATGATCTGACCAGGTCATTGTGCCCAGGTCAGATGACACCGTGTTTGGCAGGAGGGGGGCTGTCATGAAAAAATAGTCTAGTCTGGAAAACATCTTATGGGGAGGGGAGTAGAATGAAAACTGGCTGCTAGTGGGATGTTTAATCCTCCATTTGTCGAACAGATGATGGGCACGTGTCAATTTATAAAAGAAGGTATCTAAAGATTGTATTGGGAGGGGCAGCATAGTTTGAAATAAAGATCTCCTGTCCTGTGTAGGGGAGAAAGCAATATTGAAATTTCCGCCTACCACCTTAAAGGGCTTGGAGAAGCGTTGCAACAATTCAAATGCCTCAGTTAAGAATTTAATCCGACCTGAATTAGGGGCATATACATTCATAAGCATTATAGGACTAGACATAAAAACGCTTTGCAATATTATGTATCGACCATGTGGGTCTAGATGAGTGAACTTGATTTGGAGAGGACAGGAGCAACTAATCAATACTGCCACGCCAGCCTTACCAGATGAGTCAGTTGCCATGTAAGACACCGGGAAGTATTTGGAGGCAAATTTAAAGGAACCTCCGGCACAAAAGTGAGTCTCCTGAATCAGGATCACATCTGCACCAGAGGCCCTGAACCCCTTCAAAGCCAGCCATCGTTTTTTGATGGAGTTCAAACCTTTCACATTATAAGACAATTTTTTTAGAGCCATGGTAGGGCTGTGGAAATAAGCCAATGTGTGTTTAATGCAATGGGTGAAACCCCAATGGTGTAGGTATAGATTGATAACCTTATGTCAGATAACATAATATAGTGTAACATGAGAGAAAAAAATTAAATGACTAAATAAAAAAAAGAAAAAGAGGAGGACAAAAAAAGTGCAAAAAAAGGTCCATGAGGAATTTAGTTGCGTCATAACAGGAAGGCCAAACTGGCATAAAGAGGTAAACACATACAACAGCTGTAGGCCTGAGAGGCAATGGCTCTCAGCAGTCCTCGACCGCAGCCAGATAACTTGTGGGGGAGCGCTGCTCCGGTGATAGTATTAGCGAACAAATGTCTCCTTGAAACCTTATATAGATTATCAAATAATAAAACAACACAATGCAAAGCACCTTAATGGGAGGAGAGAGTAAAAAACAAGCCCTCCATATCTGAATATGAGGTGAAAAAATAAATCAAACCCGCATGAGGGGTGATGGGGATCCACAGCCCCAAGAAAAGAAACTTTAAAGATGACTCACAGATGATCAAGTAGACTGTCTGGGACGTTGAGACTGTTGGGGAGTGGAGTAAGCCTTTGATCCTCTTCCTCTCACAGGGGTCCAGATCTTGGATGGGACTGTTGGGGCCCAGGGGGTTGAAGGCGGTGCCTGCCCATCTTCCACTGGTAGTGGGGGAAGGCCCAGATTCTTAAGAAAGGAATCCCCTTCTTTCAGGTCCCAGAGGACACGTTGGGTGCCATCCTTCGTAACACTTAGATGAAACAGGAAACCCCAGTAGATGGGTATCTTATGTAGTTGAAGATAGGAAGTGATGGGCCGTAGAGCGCGCCTTTTTGCCATGGTGAGTGGGAAGAGGTCGCAGAAAATTTGTAAGAGCGGTTTGCGGGTGGCCAGGATAAACGCTTCTTTGCTATCATAGTAGTGGAACCACACCACTATATCTTATGGTCTAGCAAGGGGTTTAGGAGCCAAGGACCTGTGAGCCCCATCCAGGCACCAATCTATGTCTGCAATGTCAGGTGCAAGATTGTTAAACAGGCCTAAGCGGTATGGCCGGATGTTGTTGTCAGATACATTTTCTGAGACTCCTCGGATCCGTAGGTTTTGGCATCTTTCCCTGTTTTCCAGGTCTTCTTGTTGAAGTTGTAGTTGGGAAACAGAATGTTTAAGGGAAGCATTCTCCTCTTCTAGAGCTTGAACATAGTGAATCATCTCATCAAATTTAGTCTCTAATGTGGCTGTGTGCTCACCAAACTGGTCTATCTCTCCTCTGAGTTCCCTGGAGATCTTCCCTACCTCTTGGGCTATTCCCTTAGTTAGCTGCTTTACAAGCACTTAAAGTTTGTCATCCAGCAGTTCAAGGGTTAATGTTGACCGAAGAGGTGAGGGTTGTTTCATTGAGAGTGCTGGCTGTGAGTTGTCATCTGCCTTGAGAGTGCTGACGTATTCCTCCGGGTCCCCCTGTGAAATCGGATTCGGGGATTGAGGCCTGGTCAGGAAACGATCCATAGTGGTGGCAGGCTGCGGCGCTGGCTGGGTCCATGGATAGGGTCTCTAGTCCCCAATGTTGACCATGAGGTGCTATGAGCTTCAAGGGGTTGATACTTCTTACCCCTGTTGCGATCGTGAGCTGATGGAGCTGGGCACAAGCGATGGAGAGCGGAGCGGGACCGGAGCTCACGAGTTACACATCCACCATCTTGAAGAGCCGATCACTGATGAGTGAAATAATGATCAGGTAGGATGCAAGTCTTTAACCATATGTCTATAGTAAAATATGAACAGGGATCCCAGTGGTTGCATTTAAAGCCGATGGGGGAGGCCCAAACTTTTAGAACCACTAATCTCCATCCCTGCGGTAGACTAGTAGACCAAGTGTCCGCTCCTTTCTATACACCAAGGGCAGGTTTTAGATCAATTGGAGCTCTATGCAAGAGTCACACTTGGGCCCCTTTGGCTGGAATTTCACATGCCCTGCGACACAATCCAGGTAATAAAGCACAGAACTCCTTGATGCATCACTGTCGAGTTAAATGATGATCAGGTAGGATGCAAGTCTTTAACCATAGGTCTGTAGTAATATATGAACAGGGATCCCAGTGGTTGTTTTTTTAGGCGTTGAGGGTGAGGCCCAACTTTTAGAACCACTAATCTCCATCCCTACAGTAGACTTAGTGTCTGTACCTTTTGCATACATCTAGTGCTGGTTTTAGATCAATTGGAGCCCTATGCAAGAGTCACATTTGGGCCCCTTTGGCTGGAATCTCACATGCGATCCAATGCAATCCAGGTAATAAAGCACAGAATTCTTTAGTCCTATGTATTCTTCTACCTTTTCATTGTCAAGTAAACAGACTTTGTACAAGAACTCACAAAGAGAAGTTCAGGAGCAGAGTATTATATACACTATGGAGTGGATTGTGCTGGAATATGATACTAGTATTGTATTGGTGCAACTTTCCATTTTTTTTCAATTTACAAAAGCTTAACTGCTTCCCATCCAGCCATAGTAAATAAGTAGCCAAACAGAAGCAGCACCGATGCAGGTGGACATACCCGTGCGTGCTCCCACATCGCCCACTCTTGCGTTCTCTCTACAGCGTGCAGTGCCAGGTTCTGTGACCCAGACAATCACACTGAGCACATTTACAGTAGTTAACAATGCTATGTTTGTTTACTACTGTGTGAGCTCTGTGATTGGTCACAGTGATCACATGGTACCAGGACCAAACACAGCGGCCCTGTACCATGTGATAGCTGTGATTAATCACAGCATCACAGTAGTACACAAGGTTTCACAAATGAAACCTTTACAGTCTTTTACAGATTGCTTATTACAGTGATCATCACTGTAATAAGCAATCACAATGTAAAAAAAAATCCTCATTACTCCCCAGAGTAGTACAGTTTTACTACGGTAACTCTGCACTGCTCTGGTGACAGTATGTCAGAAAAACTGTAAAAAAAAATATTTATACATACTCCCTCCAGTCAGTGTCTCTAATCACCGCCATACCAGTTATATTGTTCCTAATCCCTGCCACACCATCTGCAGTGTCCCTAATCACCACCACATCAGTTACAGTGTCCCTGATCACTGCCATGCCAATCATATTGTCCCATAATTACCATCACACCAGTTACAGTTACACCGCACCCATTTTAGTGTCCCTGATCACCGTCACACCAGTTCTGCTGCATCTTATACCTGCTACACCACTCATATTGTCACCTAATCACTGCCACACCAGTTACAATGTCACTCATCACTGCCACATCAGTTAAGCCAGCCATAGATTGTGCGATCTTCTTTCCTGCAACAGGTATTTGGAAAGAAAATCGCTTAATTCCCCCATCAACACAGTCAGTGTTGATGGGGGAATCCCTCCCGTGCCGCTACTGTGTTCTCCCAGTGGGAGCGATAGGCACTAGAAATAATCTGGTGAAAAATTGGACAGGCCAGTTGTATCCAAGTTGATTGATCAATCAACTTGGGTACAATCAGCCTGCCCATACATGGTTCAAATCTCGACTGGTCCCTGCTGAACCAGCCAAGATTCAAAGCGTCTATGGTCGGCAAGTCTCACACATGGTCAGGGGCGGACTGACAACTCATGGGGCCCCCGGGCAATAGGAGATTATGGGGCCCCCAGGCAATCAGAGATTATGTACACTGTACACACAGTATACACAGATATGTTTCTATTGGCTGTCTCTGGTCCATACTGTCTATTGGCTGTTCCGGCCCATACTGTCCCTGGTTTTACTGAGGCTGGCAACCCTGATGGGGCCCCCTAGTAGCCCAGGGCCCTCGGCAGTGCCCGAGTGGCTCAATGGTCAGTCCGCCCCTGCACATGGTATAGCCTTACTCACAGTAGCGGAATGTGTTTTGGGGTGTAATTCTAAGTATGCCAATGCTGTGTGTTAGAAATATCTTATTAATTGACAACTTTCACTGTCCTGGTGCTCCACGACCTCCAGAAAATGTGCTAGGTAGTCCGGAAACTAGATAATTTTTGTGCCTAGAACAGATGAAGGTGCTCCTTGGATTTTGGGCCTCTCTATGCAGCTAGGCTGTGAAAAAGTCTCACACATATCGTATCTCCATACTGGGGAGGAGTAGCAGAATGTGTTTTGGAGTGTAATTATAAATATGACTATGCTGTGTGCAAGAAATAATTTGTTAAAATGAGAAGTTTGTGAAAAAAATTTTTTTTTTTCTTTTTCCAAAAAATTGTAACAAAAAAATAAAAAACTCACCATACCTCTTACTAAATACTTTGGATTTTCTACTTTCCAAAAACAGGTTATTTGGGGGATATTTGTACTGTCCTGGCATTTTAAGGTCTCAAGAATTTAATTAGGCAACCCACAAAGTTTTATACTCACCTGTCCACATTCCTGTGAGTTCTACGATGTAAAGCTCGCAGGAAACCACATAGCAGCTGCTGCTCTTTAGCTGGTTCCTTGCATTTTGTGCAAGGAGAATGCAAATGCACTGCAACACAAGGTAACACACTGCCATGTGTTGCAGAGCAATGCATTACCTTAAATGCTGCAGGCATACATTACTGTGTGACAATGCCTTAAACACACTGCAGAGGCATGAGGCATTTGTGCTTTTCATGGAGATCCTGTGGCTGCTATTCCTTCTCTGCGTGTCTGAAATTTGAGGAATGTGGGCAGAGAGAGAAAATTTAAATCTATAAGCAGTCCAGGAGGAGTAATTGATTCTGCTAACTATGATGCTTTACAGAACCCTATGCATCTGCACAGTGACCAACGTCAGGGTATGTCCCCGTTATATAATAATATGTTACTGTGTTACTATCAGCTACTTTTGATAAGAGTACATCTGGCAATTGCTGTATTGTTACCCTCTCACTGTTATGTCCACTCTGTTATATCTCTGTTATCAGAAGTGCTGTATGTTCTTTCTTTTTATACAAATTTGTATTGTTTCTTTGCATGAAAAGACAAAAACGAATATTGAAGAAGAAAAATACGTTTACAGGATAACTTTGGTGAAAAAAAAATAGAAATTTTTTTAAAGCAACTTTTCCTACATTCATCTTGAATCCTGCTGTCCCCCACAGTACTTTTTTTCCTTACTAGATGTCCTCAGTCTTTTAAGTTGTATAACAGCCAGCATTTTTCAACCCACTTCTTTTGATTCCAGGCTATCTTCACAGCCACAGCAATGAGCTAATTTTTCTGTCACTCTGCTTTCTCCTCCTATCACTATACTTCTTGGCAGCACATAAACTGATCAGTTTCTTGTGCTGTTTTTTTCCTCCCCCATCCAAGCTTTGCTTTAGAAAGACTGAAATAGGCTGATCCCTGCAGATAGAACTGCATTAATGTTTGCCTTTTATACCTGCCCAGAGTTAAATTTACCAATAATGAGGTTATATTCCCCATCAGGGACACAGACTGCAATAAAAAAAGCAGAACCAATCTTTACATGCACTTTAAGGTGCCATGCAAGTACAGATATTCTGCAGAGAAAAGTCACCTGAAACTTTGCCAGTATTCTATCTCAATATATGGGCTATATCTAACTCTCAAGACTAAAGCCCCATACACACTATCAGATTTTCTGCTGATTTTTGTCTTTAGATTTACCAAAACCATGTAGTGCAAGGGCCTGCCTGATTGCATACAAATTGAAACTCCTAAGGTTTGACCTCATATTATATGGTTTTGGTAAATCTTAAGGAAAAAATCAGCAGAAAATCTTATAGTGTGTATAGGACTTAAGAGGTATTTGATTTTTATAACAAATGGCTGGAATGGCAGATTCAATCTATTATGGGACATCTCAGTGCATGTGTCTATCTTTCTTGTAATATCTCCTGAACAAGAAAACGTGAACTGCTCGTATCTGTCGGATTTGGAAGGCCAAGCTCCCACTATCAAGAAAGTATTGAGTTCCAGACTGCACATGTAGGGGCATCTAGGACAAGATAGGTGTGTTTATGTAAAAAGATCTATTCTGCATACCCAATAATTCTGGAGTCAGGACTGGTTTTAGATAAGTTGGCGCACTGGGCAAAAGTCAAACTGGGGCCTCCATAGCTGGAATACTACAGATCCTCCAACATGACCCAATTCATAAGGCGGAGAACGGTTTCTGCTGCCTTGTATATTGCTATCTTTAATTTTTTTTAAAGTTAAATAGACTTCTTGCTAGAGTTCACTAAGGGTGCACTCACACTGGGGCCAGTTAAACTGAACTGTGCCTGGTTTATTCCCCCCCCCCCCCCCCCCTCCCCACTCCCTCGCTGGTCTGCACTCACAGTGGATTGTGAGGAAATGTTTGCAGGAACACTTACAAGTGTTCCCCTGCACACTCCCCTACTAACCAGGCCAATGATCTGTGCTTCAGGGATCTATGGAGAGCTCTGTGCTTTAGCACGGTTTGCACACACACTGAAGCAAACCATACAACACCATAATTGAACGACACCTGGGACCACCTCTTTCGCTTTTCTGAGCACTCATTGGTTCAAAGTTCCAGCGTGAGTGCGCCCTAAGAGAAGTTTAGGAGTGGAGTATTTTAAGCAAGAGGGAATGTTGCTTGGGGCTTTTTTTTAATGTGGAGGCCTGGGAAATTTCCTTGTCCCCCCCCCCCCCAAACCCAAACACTCAAAATGTATGTATTCTAAACAACACTTTAATTTTTATTTTCATAAATATCAGAAAGCTTTTCTGAATTGCTAAAGCAGATTAAACACTATTCAAAATAGTTATGTGATATCCTTGTGACATGGACATTCATTGTACTGTTCATTTAAGCACAAGAGAATCCATTTTGTTCTCTCTGTTCAAATGTGTTCTGTAACCTTCACCTAACACACAGACACTTCTCCTACTAAATGCTCTCTACTCCCCCCTCCCTTTCCAAGGTTTTACTTTTGCAATTGTTCTATTCGCTAGTTTTTAATAATATATTTCTATTTGTTAGCTTATAATAACATATTGCTATTTGTTAGTTTTTAATAACATCTCACACCACCCCTTTCTTATCTATGTATAAAATAACATGTAATAAACTTTTTCACGGAACGGACATTTTAAACACAGAGATTGAGTCCTGTGAATCTGTTCCTGCAGCTGCAGTATTAACTTTGTTTTAGAGTCCCAATCAGAAATCAGTCATATCAGTCTTGGGGAGTCATAACAGGAGTTTGGCAGAGTCTCCAGAAGGAACCGCGCTTCGATCGGGATCATCGGGAAACGCAGACCTCAAATGCCGGCTAGGTAAGCTGCCCTTAAGCTTGCTATATTTCTGCCTTTTCCTATGTATCCTATCTGTCGGTTCTCAAGGAAACCAGACCACTCTCGGACCTTTCTGGTTGGGTAACGTGTGTGTGTGTGAATGTGTTTGTGTCCCCCTTCACGGGTTGGACTGTGTGTGGATAGGGAAAATCCTCTGCAGTTCCCTGCGTTGACTCCTTGTGGGCGACCTGGGTCAGAGGCGCATGGTAGGGTCAGATAAAACTCACAGAGAAGAGAAGAGACGAGGAGGGTCTCTTAATGAGTGTTTTGTCTATTGTCATAAACCCCTTCTATCCACGTAGATAAGTGGAGACTATTCTTGTAAATCTGCAGATTTGCTGTACTATTTGTTTTAGAGGCAAGAGGGTATAGGCACAAGTAGAGAAGAGAGAAGACTGGCCAGTCATTATGGGCATTAAATTAATTAAGGGAATGAAGGGAGAGAGGCCTTCAGAAAATGCCCAGCGCAAGATGAGCGCTAGAGAATATATGAACCGAAGGTACGGTTCTGCCTATACTGAGCCCCTAGATAAATGGGTAGAATGGACAAAGGGAACAGCTAAACCTTTAAAATCTGAAGGGACTTTTGATTTAAAAGTATGGCAAACTTTTCTGCACGATTATGGCCCACTACTGTGCAGTGAAGGAACGTGGAGAATAGCTTGCACATGGGAGACAGAAGCTAAAGTAGCAAATCAAACTGGCTTGACGGAGATATTTAATAAAAGTACTGCCCAAATTTACTACGTTTGGCCAGAAGACTCTGTAGAGGAGGACCCCCCACCTTATGTGGCTGCCAGTTTGGCTTTAAGGGGTCCACGCACAAAAGCAAAAGAATTAGATTACATGGAACACACAAAAGATGAGCTATGCAATATAGTAGAGAGCAGAGGTTTAACAGCCCCATATCAACCTACAAAGAGGAATTTGGCTCGTATCCTAGAAACAGATGATTGGCATAAATCAAAAGGCACATATGCAAACCTGGATCTCTCTGAACTTAAGGCTTTGGCCAGAGAAAGAGAGATAGAGTCTGAACTTCCGGAGCAAACCATAATTTCCAAATTGTGGCAGCAAGATGAAGAGAGAAGGAAGGGAGATGCCAGCCCTTCTGCCCCTGGCATAGAGAAATCTGTTGCAGTTTATCCTGTCAGAACCCAATTAGTTTTTGAAGGTGATGCTGTTGACAGTAAGTCTCAAATTAAATGGCATGTACCTTTTAGTCCCCAAGATATGAGAGCCATATTAGAAGGATTGGGAGATCCTAGAAAGAATCCAATTGGGTTTGCAAACAAACTTAGTGCTGCACAGGAAGCATATGAGGCTTCTGCTACTGACATTCATCAGCTTCTTATTAAAGCAGTGGGAAGCAACATGTCTGGCTATATACTTAAAGAATGTGGTGTAGACGTCAAAAATCTAGGTAAGATGGTTAGTGGACAGGAGGTTTGTGAGAAATTGAAGGAAAAATTGCCCCAAATATATGGACAAACCAGACATGCTGAATTTATGAATGCTAAGCAAGGGAAAGAGGAAGCAGCAGGGGCTTATTGGAGGCGGTTAAGTGAGATGGCTGAGGAAGCAGGCATTAAAATAGAGGAAGAGAAGGCGGGAGAAACTGCAAGTCCATCTACACAACTGGTGAAACAAAGGTTTCTTGATGGTTTAATACCCCAGTTGAAAGAAAAGTTGTTCACAGCAAGGCCTGAGGCAGGCAATATGTCTATTCGAGACGTCCTGCCTATCCTGTTGTCCATAGAAAACAGGATTAACCAAAAAGACAGCAAACCCAAGGTAATGTACATGGGGAAGCAGAGAGGAAAAGGAAGAGGTAGAGGCAAAGGCAATTTCAGAAATCATGGCAATCGGGGACCAATTATATGCTACAATTGTGATGGGGAAGGACACATAGCCAAATTCTGCCATCTTCCTGACCGTAGACTAGAAAAGAGCTTAGAGGCCCCTCATGCTGATCCCAGTTCTCTGCCAAAAGCAGTGGATCAGGCATAGGAAAATGGCATGCCAGTATCAATCATGTTAAATAGGGGAGACAATGGTCCCGAGGCCAGAGTAAAAGTATTTTTACAAGAACTCCCCTATCCTGGAGGAGAAACAGAATTAACCTGTTTAATTGATACTGGTGCAAGCCGAAGTGTTTTTAATATAGAGGACTTACCTCCAGGATTATTATCTACAAATGTTATCTCTGGTGTTGGCCTAACCGGGACCTCTACTGATTTGGTTGAGTCCAAGCCACTTAAACTTAGGCTAGGACAGCAAACAGAAATTGTCACTAAAGTGTTAGTTTCAGACACAGTTCCTACCAATCTTTTGGGAGCTGACATTTTGAACCAAATTCTAGCAAACATAGACTACACTCCTACAGGAGTCCAAGTGGTCAGTAGTCTATCAGGAGAAGTTTTAAATTCTGCCTGTGGAGTATTTTTAATCCAAGACTCCACTCTGCCATTTCCACCAGAATTGAAAGTGATTCCCACTGAATTATGGGCCACCAGCAAATATGATGTAGGTCTGCTGGATTGCACCCCAGTCATGATAAAAATTAAACCAGGAGCCCATCTCCCACAGATTAAACAGTACCCACTGAGTATTGCTCAGAGTGAGGGGATAAAGGATCAAATCACTCAACTGAAAGCAGCAGGGGTTGTTGTACCCATTAAGTCCCAGGTCAATACACCCCTGTTCCCAATTGCAAAGAAGCAAGACAAGAAGGGTGGGCAGGTGACATATCGCATGGTGCATGATTTGAGAGCCATTAACAATATAATAGAGGCAGATACCCCGATCGTGCCCAACCCCCGCACTTTACTAAGTGGAATACCTGCCTCCAGCACCTGCTTTACAGTGATTGATCTTGCAAATGCTTTCTTTTCGGTGCCCCTGCACCCAGATTGCTGGCACCTTTTTTCATTTACCCATGATGCCCAAAAGTTAGCATGGACAAGATTGCCCCAAGGCTGTGTGAGTAGCCCCTCTGAATATATTACTGCGTTAAAGCAAGTATTGGACCAATGGTCCCCCTTACACCCAAACACAGTTTTGCTTCAGTACATAGACGATTTGCTTATTTGTTCTGATACAAAGGATATTTGTAGCAGAGAAACAGTAAGCCTTCTCCTGTTTCTCTATAACAGTAACAACAAAGTTAGCAAAGATAAGCTACAATACTGCCAAGAGAAAGTGATCTTCCTGGGTCACTGCATTTCACATGGAATCCGTCACCTAACCCCAGATCGAGTTAAAACTCTACAAAACTTTGAAAAGCCAAGAAATGTCCGGCAACTACGTGCCTTCCTGGGGTTAGTG
Source organism: Aquarana catesbeiana (assembly GCF_042186555.1). Taxonomy (NCBI): domain Eukaryota; kingdom Metazoa; phylum Chordata; class Amphibia; order Anura; family Ranidae; genus Aquarana; species Aquarana catesbeiana. The sequence continues at coordinate 236,600,968 of NC_133325.1, forward strand.
GGATATTGTAGGGACTGGATTCCAAATGCATCAGAACTTATGGCTCCTCTATATGAGGCTACCACTAGAAACCCTTTCAAACTCACATGGGACAATGAATTGCAGATGAAGGAGCTTATTAAAATTTTGTCTGAAGCTCCCGCCATTGGACTTCCTGACTATACTAAGACTTTCTCGTTGTTCTGTCATGAAGTCAATGGATTTGCTGCAGGTGTACTCACCCAGCTACATGGAGACAAACAGAGGCCTGTGATGTATGTATCAGCCTCATTAGACCCTGTCATCAAAGGCTCCCCCAGTTGTATGCGAGCCATAGCTGCCTGCATTTTGCTGCTAGACAAAGTAACTGAGCTTGTACTAGATTCTGCTCTGATCCTGTATGTGCCACATGCAGTACAGGAAATCATGAATCAAGTAAATACTAGACATGTGTCTGCCAATAGATTTGACAAGTACCAGTCTGCTCTTTTTGCTCCATCGAATTTAACAATCAAACGATGTGTTACTTTAAATCCGGCTACTCTTCTTCCTATAATTGATGAGGAAGATGCAACAAATGGTACTGATGTAGAACCTGAGAGTTTTTCTCATGATTGTATGGCTCTTATGGAGGTAGAAAGGGCCTCTGTCACACCAGCAAAAGATGAGCCCTTATCAGATTGTGACACACACTTATTCGTAGATGGTTCCAGATTTTACACTGATGATGGTCAGCCACACACAGGGTTTGCTGTAACCACTACAGACACCATTTTACATCAGGAAGCATTGAAACCCCAGATGTCAGCACAGGAAGCGGAGTTGTATGCTGTAGTCAAAGCATGTCATCTCCTAGAGAATCAAAGGGGAAATGTTTACACTGACAGCAGATATGCATTTGGAATAGCCCACGATTTTGGGCCTATCTGGAAAGCACGGCACTTTCTGACTAGTGCAGGGAAGCCAGTGAGACATGCAAAACTCATAGAGCGGCTATTTGAGGCCTTTCAGAAACCAGCAGAAGTTGCCATCTTGAAGGTAAAAGGGCATGCAAGGGGAAGTGACATGACAGCCAGAGGAAATGCTTTAGCAGACCAAGCGGCAAAGGATGCTGCCCTTATGGCATTTGGAGTCACATCCACTGTAGGGGTCGCCCAGGTAGCGGGGACAGATTCCCCTCATCAAGAGCAGTGGGATGTAGAAACTCTAATTCAGTTGCAGAACCAGGCCCCTGATGAAGAGAAGGATAAGTGGATCAAATGTAATGCTACCCAAAATCAGCAGGGCCTGTGGAGCGCTGACAACAGGTGGTGTCTACCCAGGAGTTTGTACCCAGTTTTAGCACAGCTGGCACATGGCGTCAGTCATCTTGCTAAGGGCGCGATGGTGGCACTTACTGACTGCTATTGGATAGCACCTGGATTTAGTGCATTTGCAGCCAGGTTTTGTGCTTCATGTCTCACTTGTGCTCTGTACAATGCAGATAGGCCTGTTCATGTTCCCCAAAGGCATTCTCCAAAGCCAGATTTCCCTTTCCAAAGAATTCAAATAGACTACATTCAGATGCCCAGAATAGGCACCTATGAGTTTGCTTTAGTGTGTGTTGACATGTTTTCAGGTTGGCCCGAGAGCTGGCCAGTAGCCAAAGCAAATGCAAAAACAACAGCAAAGAAAATTTTGAATGAAATAGTTTGTAGATATGGAGTTCCTGAAACTATTGAGAGTGACAGAGGAACCCATTTTACTGGGGAAGTAATGAAAGAGGTAATGGAAGCACTTCACATACAGCAAGCTTTCCATACACCTTATCATCCACAAAGTAGTGGTAAAGTTGAGAGACTTAATGGAATTTTGAAAAACAGATGTGCAAAAATTAAAGCAGATACAGGAAAAGGATGGGTGGAAGCTTTGCCATTAGCCCTATATTCTGTACGAACTACCCCTAAACAACCACATGGGCTGTCCCCCTATGAGATTTTATTTGGAGGGCCACCCAAAACAGGGCTATATTTTCCCCAACAGTTGCAGGCTTCTCACTCTAATCTGTTAGAATATGTTCAGATTTTGCAAAGAACATTGAATAAAATACATGAAGGTGTTTATAAATCTATCCCCGACCCAGATTCTGTTTCAGGTATTCACAGAATCCAACCAGGTGACTGGGTGGTGGTCAAGCGACACGTCAGAAAGCCACTAGAACCAAAATTTGACGGACCACATTTGGTGCTTTTGACAACCAGTTCTGCTGTCAAGTTGGAAGGAAAGCCCACCTGGATTCACGCCAGTCACTGCAAGAAAATCCTGAAGTGATGGCTATGCCTCTGTGTGACTACCCGCTGTACCAACAAATGTACCACCAGCCCTGATGAACCCATTATTGTGAGAAAGCTAGGAGAGAGCTGAACAGGACGCAGTCTCTCTGCGCCAATGTAACAGGAGTTACCAGCAATCAGCTGAACGTAACGCGGAGAAGAATGGTGTCAAATAAACAAAAGGGGGGAAATGACATGGACATTCATTGTACTGTTCATTTAAGCACAAGAGAATCCATTTTGTTCTCTCTGTTCAAATGTGTTCTGTAACCTTCACCTAACACACAGACACTTCTCCTACTAAACGCTCTCTACTCCCCCCTCCCTTTCCAAGGTTTTACTTTTGCAATTGTTCTATTCGCTAGTTTTTAATAATATATTTCTATTTGTTAGCTTATAATAACATATTGCTATTTGTTAGTTTTTAATAACATCTCACACCACCCCTTTCTTATCTATGTATAAAATAACATGTAATAAACTTTTTCACGGAACGGACATTTTAAACACAGAGATTGAGTCCTGTGAATCTGTTCCTGCAGCTGCAGTATTAACTTTATTTTAGAGTCCCAATCAGAAATCAGTCATTTCCTTGTCCCCCCCCCCCCCAAACCCAAACACTCAAAATGTATGTATTCTAAACAACACTTTAATTTTTATTTTCATAAATATCAGAAAGCTTTTCTGAATTGCTAAAGCAGATTAAACACTATTCAAAATAGTTATGTGATATCCTTGTTTGTTTTAGAAAATGGAAATTGGATCAAACTATGTTTATGGTCTTTAATTACCATTAAACTGCAGTTTCATTATTAAAGACACACTCTCTGCAGATTACAAGCACCCAGGTGGTAACACTCAGATCTGGCTTCTACTGATTGTATCAGCATCAATTTGTGCCAAATTTGACAAAGTTCTCTATGCATTAATGCGCATTACCTTGAAGAACATAGTTGATATCTCACCTAGGCATGAATAACTCCAGTCTGCATTTTGGTACAAGTTAGTTAATTCTTTTTATTAACTGCCTGAGGTTGTCTAAGGACAAAACTACAGAAAATGAAGAGACAGGTTTTTTTTGTGTTCTGAGACAATTTCCAAGTCGTCGCTATTTGTCCACATAATTTGTAGATTTCACAGCTAGTTCTTGAATTATACAATCCTTCAAGGGTGCTTGTTTGGTTATAGCAAAGATTTGTGTGCATCTAGCAGACATCTAACTCAAACATATCCATTTTATATGTCCAGTATCCACAGAGTTAATTTTCTTTATAAGAAATATGCTGCAAGGCTGGAGAGAAGTAAGAAGGTTGATGTAAGAACAAGAATAAACTGATAACTATCTGGTTACAAATTATGTCTTCATAAAATGTGCTGTGTGACATTTCATTACACTGCCAATAAAAAATATTTCAACTTTCAATCTACTCTAGCAGCCGGTCACTAGAGTCTAATGTTGCTCCAGGTCTTTGTCATTTAAAAGCAGTCTCCTGGCTTAAATATAAAACCCCAGGCTTATAGGGTGAATTGCAGTAAATCTTTTAGAATCATCTGAACCAGTCTGTAGGGTTTTGCAGACAGTGATTTGGAGAATCATGGCTAAAACCATCTGAGAGCTAGCTGTGGGGTACAACAAGACGCAAATAATTTTATACTGTGTAACAGTCTAGTTGTATGATTTTTAACTGTATGAGATATACAATTATATTGTTGAATCATGATTAAATGAATTGGGTTCTGTGAGCCATCAGTGAAAAGTTCACATTTGCACCAAATAACTACTTGTAAAGCATTCACAAAACATACTTATCCTGAAAATTCACAATAGCCAACTGTCAAGAAAAACATCCAAAATGATCTGAATGCATTATTTCCTAAGGATTTTGAGGCACTCCATATACACTCACTGGCCACTTTATTAGATACACCTGTTCAATTGCTTGTTAACACAAATTGCTAATCAGCCAATCACATGGCAGCAAGGCATCTAGACGTGGTGAAGATGATTTGCTGAAGTTCAAACCGAGCATCAGAATGGGGAAGAAATGGGATTTAACTTACTTTAAACGTGGCATGGTTGTTGGTGCCAGACGTGCGTGTGTGAGTATTTCAAAAGATGCTGATCTACTGGGATTTTCACTCACAACCATCTCTAGGGTTTACAGAGAATGGTCAAAAAAAAGAGAAAATATCCAGTGAGCGGCAGTTGTGTGGACAAAAATGCCTTGTTGATGTCAGAGGTCAGAGGAGAATGAGCAGACAAGATGATAGAAAGGCAACTCAAATAACCACTCATTACAACCAAGGTATGCAGAACACCACCTCTAAACGCACAACAAATTGAACCTTAAAGCAGATACAGCAGCAGAAGACCACACCGGGTGCCACTCCTGTCAGCTGAGAGCAGAAAACTGAGGCTACAATTAACACAGGTTAACCAAAATTGGACAATAGAAGATTGGAAAAACATTACTTGGTCTGATGAGTCTCGATTTCAGCTGCGACATTCAGATGGTAGGGTCAGAATTTGACATAAACAGCATGAAAGCATGGATCCATCCTGCCTTGTATCAACGGTTCAGGCTGGTGGTGTAATGGTGTGGGGGATATTTTCTTGGCACACTTTGGGCCCCTTATACATATATAGTACCAACTGAGCATCGTTTAAACCCCATGACCTACCAGAGTATTGTTACTGACCATGTCCATCCCTTTATGACTACAGTGTACCCGTCTTCTGATGGCCACTTCCAGCAGGATAATGCACCATGTCACAAAGCTCTAATCATCTCAAAATAGTTTCTTGAAAAAGACAATGAGTTCACTGTACTCCAATGGCCTCCACAGTCACCAGATCTCAATCCAATAGAGCATCTTTGGGATGTGGTAGAACGGGAGATTTGCATCATGGATGTGCAGCCGACAAATCAGCAGCAACTGTGTGATACTATCATGTCAATATGGACCACAATCTCTGAGAAATGTTTTCAATACCTTGTTGAATTCATGCCACAAAGAATTAGGGCAGTTCTGAAGGAAAAGGGGGGTCTAACCCGGTACTAGCAAGGAGGACCTAATAAAGTGACCAGTGAGTGTACAGTATATACAGCTAACCTTGCTATCTTATAGGAAATATTGAAAAATGGTAATTGTGCCTTAACAATATATTGAAAGATTTACATTTTGTTTTAGAGCCCAACTTGGGGAAAATATTAAATTCTCACTTGTGGTGGGGCTGCATCTGCACTGAAAGGGTTGATAGCTTGTTTTGTCTAAGTGAGAGGAGAACAGTTTTACTTGCCCGATCCTCCACTTCCGCTGCAAATGGAGCTCCCCCACACTCCAATGCAGAGCTATGAACCCTGCTTTGGTCTTGAAAACATCAGAACCCTAGACTGCAGGAGCCTGATGGAGAAGATGCTGAGGGAACTGGTCTAGCTGTGGGGAAAAGCAGAGGATCTGGTAAGTAAATCTTCTTTTTTGTTCCCCTAGACCAAAATGAGCAATTAACCCTTGCAGTACAGGCACAGCCTTACTGCACGTTATAATTATTTAGTTGCCCAGAGTTAGCTTTTAATTTATTCTTGAAAAAAAACATGCAATTCCAAGTAAGGGTTCCTAGGTGTTTCTGGGCCTACAGCCCCTTATTGTATTTCTGCAATAAAAGGTAATCTAAGGCACATGTCCATGACTGCTGGTCTCACAAGATCTGGAGTGAAATTTGGGTATGTTATTACTGTGTTGCTTACAGTTCTCCTTGCTGAAGAGGAAGCTGCAGTAGAAAGATCTCCGTTTCCGTTTGGCTCACTCTGTGGGTCTGTGCTCTTTGAACCTCCCCTGTTCCCGCTGCTTCATTATTAATCCATTGGGCATCAGAAGGGCAGCTCTGACCCAGGAAGCAAAGTCCTGCCACTACCAAGATGGCTACCTTTGCACAGAGACACTGACATAGTAGGTTAGTAAATGGGAAAGATCAACTGCAGAGAGAACAGAGGCACTACTTGTGACCAGTCTTTTATGCCCTGCCTGCCTTTTTTTAGTCACATCTTCTAGGATTCAGATCATCTTTAATCCCCTCTTTGCTTTGTGGGAATAGGTTGTCATCTTCAGCTTACCATAAGATGTGACTTTTACAATACCCAGACGATTTACAGGGACTGTATATTGACTTGCATTTCTTCTTCAACCAATCTCCTCTATGAAGTACTGAACCTCTAACTTTGCAAAATCACCATCAGCATATCCACAGTGCTGAAGAGATCATAACATAAGCAAAGAAGATGTACCAGAGGCAAAGTGCAGATAGCAACCAATTGTGCTGCAAATTTGAAAATGACTTGCTAAGCTATTGCTAGACTTGCCAGGCTTCACAAGTTTGTTGCACAATTGCAGCAAGTCCGTATTACATGATTCCAGATCAACTTTCTTTGCAAAGATTCTGCAAGTCTGCTGCAAGTTCTTGTTCAGTTAAGTTGTGCAATAGTCATCCCACCACAGAGGTCACTGTGGCTGAATTTTCATGCTGTAGACTTGCAAAGCTCTTGCTACAGACTCACCACTGCAACTTTTCTCTTGCTAGAGACTTGTCTTGCAAATGTGCTACAAATTGGAAAAGTGTCAACTAGAACTTGTGCTTCAAATGCTCTGCAAGTGTACAACTTGCCAGTGAAAATGTGCAACAAGTTAACAGACTTACAATTCAACACTGCCACAAATTTGTAGCAAGTTATCCTTGCTATCTGGGAGGCTATACATTAAATCAATATAACTGTGTAACTGTGTCAGGATCCTCATTTTTATATACAAAAGCAGGATAGAGGTCTTATGTGTATCAGTATTTCTAGTAGTAAGGGCCTGTGTTGATAGGCTAGGTCAAATGGAGGTCAGCAGCATTCTTAAAGGAAAATTCTCAAAGCAGTTTGTACCGAAAGCTGCCAAATGACATAACTCTACATTATATTTTTGGAACTAAACTCTAAAACACTTTCCTTGAAATTAAATCTGCTTCGTACACTGTCCATGAGACTATATTTGTGACCCATGCATGTTCTTAAGATGCAATCCTAAGAAGAACTAGGAAGTTTCCACATTTAGTCCTATAAAAGTTTTGATGTCACCAGAATTAAGTGGAAGGGATAGACAAAGACAGTTCTTCATTTTAAAAAATGATTCTGCTTTTCCAGATACAGTGGAATCTTGGTTTACGAGTAACGCGGTTAACAAGTGTTTTGAAAGACGAGCAACTTTTTTTTAAAATTCTGACTCGGTTTGCTAGTGTTGTCTCCCAAAACGAGCAGAATTCAAGCTAATGGGCGGTGTAGTACTGCATTTGGCCAGAGGTGCTGGGGCGCCGGCGACATTCAAAATGGTTCAGAGCCATTCGGAAATACTCGGAATGACTCGGAAATACTCAGAAACACTTGGAAATACTCCATTCCCGAGTGTTTCCGAGCCTTTCCAAGGCTTTCCGAGTTCAGCCGAGCTGTCCCCGAGTATTTCCGAGGCTCTCCGGCGCCCCCCACCTCTGGCCACATGTGGTATTGCATGTAATAGAAGTCAATGTGGAACAAATTATCTTCGTTTTAATTGACTTCTATGGGGAAACTCGATTTGATATATGAGTGCTTTGGATTACAAGCATTCTCCTGGAACTGATTATGCTCGTAATCCAAGGTTCCACTGTATTACTTTCAAATACCACTACACAGTTACTGGTCACTATCATACCCTTTGCACTGTCCTGCACTTACTGTCCTCTGACATACCCCACGTACCCCTCTTCTGCAGATATTGCCCACTATCATGCTATTTGTTACTCCTTTCCTGTACATACTACATGCCATTGTACTATCCAGCATTCCTCTCCTGCCTAGTTCCTGCATGAGATTTGCTGAAACTGCATGAAATTTGCACATCAACATGTACAGTGGGTGGGCTTGGCAAGGTGCAAAAATTATATTTACTATACACCAGCTCAATGGTTACCACCTTTTGATTCATGGAAAACTGAATGGTATTAGGGGGTTGCTATGTGGCTCATCCAGCATATTTTAGTTATAATGACCATGGTAAAACAGATTTTCTTTAACATTAAATTAAACAATATACTAACCTAAATTTTTACCTCCATTTGGGAACTTGAGCAGCTTATAACAAAGTGGAAATTTTATTCTGTGTTTTGTAATAATGGCAATAAACATATGTTTTATTCAGTGCTACTAAAAGTTTAAATATGAACAATAAAGGAAAACAAATCAGCGAAAAATAGCTAAGGGGTCAAAGGAGTTATTAAACAGCATTAGGATTAACTAAGGGTTGTTGGAATGATTCTTTTGCCATTTACACCTAGTATTAATCTATGAATGAATTAATCTATGAATGAAGAAGCATCCATATATTAAATGTAAGCAGCTACAGTATTTGTAGCTGCTGACTTTTAATTTTTTTTCCCTGGCGGAAATCCATTTTAACAACGTTTTACCCTATTTAAGATTGCGGAGGGTCAGATTCGCCCCTTGACCCAATTACATTTTGTTATAAAGGATGTCTGGGGCACCTTCTTGTAGGGGGGTCATGGAAATTTCCCCATTTTCCCCCTTATTAATCCTGCACTGATCAGCAGCCAATGTCCGCACTGAACAGAGCAGTATCAGCTGCCACACTGATTTAATTGGCAGTGACAATGCCGACGGGGCTGAGCTTTCAGTTTGAATAAATGGGTTTCACTTTCCTTATTTAAATTTTCCTTTCATAGAATGTAAAATGCAGCAGGCAGAATGAGTTTCCCCTACTAGAACAGAAAATGTAAGACTCCATGACATGGGGGTTGAAGCTGAAAACTCTGGCAGAAGGACTTAGCATTAAAAGAGAAAATAGAAATGTAGGAGAACTTTACAGAACTGGTGTGATTTAGGGCACCTGAATTCACATGTGCATACTTATAGACAATAAAGAGTAACCTACTTTTGTTGATAAAAAGCAATCCTCTCTGGGTGATCTATGAACATTGCAAGGATTTTACCAAACTTTGTTGCAGATTCTTTCCTGTTTCTGCTCTGAAGAAATAGCTCTTTGTTAGATCATGCCTTGTGCAGGACTGATTTGAAATGGGAGTGACTAATTCATTATAAGCAGACACGTTCAATGCTCTGATAAAAACAAATTGAGATGTCTTCATTCCTTTAGAAGTGATTAACCCTTCAGGAGTATCTTACCAAATTTTAAATTTTTGTTGCAGAGGATGCCTAAAGCCTAACTGGTATTTTGGTGCAGAGTTCTTCACCCAAGCGGGAAAAATAAAGCCTTGAATTTATAGAGAAATACAGTGACTGCAGTTTGAAAAGGAAAGGTAATTTTTATTGACATTGGGGTTGGTTTACTAAAGGCAAATAGACTGTGCACTTCGCAAGTGCAGTTGCACTGATTTTGCCCAGAGCTTAGTGAATGTGGTGAAGTGTCGCTTCATAAAGAATACCCAATCAGGTGCAAGAAATTTTTTTTAAAAAAGCATTTTGCTTGCACATGATTGGATGTTGAAAATCAGCAGAGCTAAACCACATTTAATAAGCTCAGGGGAGAATGAGTGTGAATCTGCCTTGTGTAAATCAGCCCTAATAAATTAAAATATGGGTTATGTAGCAATTGTTTATGCTATAGTGTGTGTGTGTGTGTATATATATATATATATATATATATATATATATATATATATTTTCCTATATTTTTTCCAGGAAGGTAGAGTAATCCTTAAAGTTGCATTCATCCAATACTCAGGATACTGTTAAGGACATATTTGACTTGTGTATTCTATCAAAAACTAAAGAACAATATTGTACATAAATAAAAGTTGTCATTATCTTTTCACTTTTTAAACAAGTTGTTGTTTTCATTGCATCTTGTCCATTTCAGCAATAGGCTCTGTGGCGTCAGATAAGGGACAATTAAATTTTCAAGGCCAAAAATGAAAAAAAAAAAAAAAAAGCTAGCAATAACTTCCACTATTTTATTCCAATGTGGAAATAAAACTTAGGTATCTACTACCATGTCAGCTCTAGATGTCAGGACACAAATCACATAGCACAACTGAATTACATTACAAATTACATCAAGTTGGTCGACAATTTTCCAGATATGAGGAGAGCACATTTTATTAGCAAGGAAGAAAATGTTCTTTTACTACTGTGATATTACTGTTCATGTATTTAGGGAAAGCTAGTTTTACAAGGTTTTTTTATGGGAATTTTTATTATTTTATTCATTTTACATACGATAGCCTAGAGTGTTATAAATATATACAGACTTTTTCTAGAGGTAGATTGACATACCTTTTTGATTTCTATTGAAAATTGGTGCATTTTTGGCACAGGAGCAGTGATACAAAGTTTTCAGCATATAACATTTCACCACTAATAGACTGTCCATCAGAAGATTTTTGTTATAGCAATCAGCATATCTGAAAATGTAAACCTAAATAATTTAATTTAAAATAACTAGTCCCAAAAATGTATCTATAAATGTGTCAATCTAGCCCTACCTCTAATACTTTAAACGTTGCCATATCCTGAAACCTAACCCCTAAATCCTAAGCCTAACTTCCAACCTACATTTCAGCCCTAAACTTAATAGACAAATTGAACCTCTACAATTTATTACTGTAATGCGGCCATCATGCATGTACAGTAGTAAATATGAGCTTCTTTTACTGTTATTTACGCTTGTTAGTGCTGCAGCAAGGGTAAAATACTCTGTGCTGCAGAAATCTGGAGAGCATGAAGCCGCGTACACATGATCGGATTTTCCGACGGGAAATGTGTGATGACAGGTTGTTGGTGGAAAATCCAACTGTTTGTAGGCTCCATCGGACAGTTGTTGTCGGATTTTCCACGGACAAATGTTGGATGGTAGGTTTTAAAATTTTCCGCAGACAAATATCTGTTGTCGGATTTTCCGAGCGTGTGTACACAAGTCAGTCAGAAAGAAGTCCAAAGTACAAACACATGCTCAGAAGCAAGGACGAGCCAGAAGCGGTCGGTCTTGTAAACTAGCATTCGTAATGCAGAATTAACATTCATTATGAAATGTTGCAAATTATGAAATCTCGAAATGCAGCGCACATTCTCTTCTTCTTTAATGGGATAATAATGAAGCTGCTTTGCTGGTGATACTGATGGAGTTATTTCAAACGCATTTTTAAAGGCTTTTTTTTCTAGTGATATCAAGAATAATATTATTATGCTTTTTTTTTTTTTTTTCTTTGGGCAAGTTACCACAACACCATTATCCCATAGTTTTTAAGATCAAAGATACGACTATGTTGGTGTCACTTGTCAATTTTACATTGTATTTATTTAAATGTAACTGCCTACTCCCAAACTGTCATTTGAAGTAAAACACATATCCAAGTATTATTCTCCACAATTTTTTTATTGTGCATTAAAAAAAAGAAAACAAATAAAATTAGACATGCTATCTGCCAATAGAACTTAACCAAAAAGTGCATTCTATGCATCCAATAATATAGAAAATATAACAAATCAAATCATTATTATTAAACCAAAAAATAAATTAAAATCTGCTTCTTAAAATAGGGGGTCAACAATGCCAAGAGTTGGTGAAAGCAGGGGTCTGTCATCTGGAGATAATTCCGAAAAACATCTGGATCATTCTCCTGGAGCTCCCACAGCAAAGGCATATGACATAATTGGTCACAATTAATAAAGCAACCAATTTTTGGTCCAAAAACTCCTCCTCCTCCTGTTCCTGGACTGGACTTGGGTCAAAGCAATAACTCCAAGGCCAATAATAAATACACGTTATCTCCTCCAATTCCGCAACATGTCTGATTGACGAACGGCCGTTCAGAAACAAACTGAAAAGCACGAAATTAAAAGTGCAAACTGAAAAGCGCTAAATGAAAAGCGTGAAATAAAAAGCACGAATCAACACTCACCAAACTTCTACTAACATGAAATTAGCAGAAGGAGCCCAAAGGGTGGCGCTAAAGAGCTGAAAAACCACGTAGTATGTCACTACGTTTATGTTTGTTGACTGACAATTCCTTGCCATTTGTATGCAAGACAAAATCCAGGCACATGTCTTTGGACAAAAGTCTGAGGTTTTGTCTGCAGAAAATCTGATTGTGTGTATGAGGCTTTACACCAAACAGCTGTCAGTGCACCAATCAACCGCCCTACTCGTGAAGCAAGGGCACTGTTGACTGGTGCACTGCTGAAACTGGACTAGGCAATCCACTGATTTATGTTAAAGAGCAGAGGTCCAACTCCCCAGATTGCTGCATCACAGGGTATATTAACTCTTTTAAGTGTAATAAAGTAAAAGAAGTATAGATGTATTACTGTGTAAACAGCCTGGCTGTATTACAATAATACATAGTTATTATTAATTAAAGCATAGATAGAACCATAAAGTAAAATTACTAACAAACACACTACTTCACCCTGCACTCAGGACAAAATGCCCTATATTTTACAAGAGGAGTGCATCCTTAGCTGCAAACAACTGCAAATTGCATGTGCCCACCATCTCCATGTGCAATGATGTCACTATGTGTTGGTCCCGCCCCAACGCATTTTGTCAAAATGACATTGTCACGAGAGGCTGATACACAGCAGCTTCAGCACTCTTAAATATGCCCATTATCCTGAATTATCGAAATCTTACGCTAAACATCAGAGTATCAAAAATTGTACACTTTCTTTGTCCAATTTCATATAGTACATTAATAATTCTAATTTTAAAATCTACTTTCTTTTTAGAAACAAAAATGGTTAATATACTCATTACAGAATAATCTTAGATACTGTATACCAACTATGAACAGAAAATGTAGTCATGGACTTTGTGTGGACATATAGAGGGGAAACTGAGTACCATAAAAACAGGTTTGTTATGTACCATTAAAAATATATTACTCAACATTGAAAATGAATCTCCACATAGTGGTTCACAACATGCAAAGATTCCGATTACAGTTCACATGTGGACTCAACACATTTCAGGAATCCTTCTTCAGGAGACACGTGACAGATTAGTACACTGAAACCCACTCCTAATCTTTAATAGAGTAATATCAGCCAGTAGGGTAGACTGGAATTCATAACATGTGTATGTTGCAAATGAGTATGGTGCAAATAAATAAGCCAAGGTGAAGCCGCTGCCTCTTGGGTGGAAAATTCAGATACATTCAGTAAAAAGTCAATGGTCCTGTACACATAATCTTAAAATAAAAGGGCAAACTTCCGAATGGGGAACCATCCAGACCCAATGTGAGTAAGTCACCATAAAGACAGCCTGGTAGACAAAGTAGTCAAGGCACATAAATGCCAAAGAGGGGGCTCCGTATAAGTATCTTAAAAACAAACTCAGTTCACATGACTCCAACCTATAATAAGTAATGAGTAATTTTTAATGTTGTGTAATATATTTTTAATGGTACATAATAAAGATGTTTTTATAGTACTCAGTTTCCCCTCTATATATCCACACAAAGTCCAAGACTACTTATTCTGTTCATAGTTGTACATGATTTGTTAGGATGTAGATATATAGCACAGTGGGAATTACTAAAAGTGTGTAAAATTTGGTGCAGATCTGCATAGAAACCAATCAGCTTCCAGGTTTTATTGTCAAAGCTTAAATGAACATGCTAAAGTTAGAAACTGATTGGCTACCATGCACAGCTGCACAAGATTCTGGGTGGTCCAGTTTTAGTAAATCAACCCCACACAGTCCGGGCTTCTCTCCCGCTATAGATACTGTATATCAAATCAATTTAAAATGTAAACACATAATTAATTAAAATAATAACAATAATATAGAACAGATTAAAATTGTTATTGCATTGGCTGAGAGCTGAACACTGGTCTCATAATAGCTCTACCACTAAACCATCATTATAACCACCTTATTATAGAGAAACCATTATTGAAACTGTGTTAAAGATCATACATATCTTAAATTCAATAGTTGAAAATAAAACAAACCTTGTTCTATATTAGGATTATTTGGATATATGTTAAAATATATAAGACTTGAAATGAATAGATTACTATCTGATAATGAAACTCTTAAAGCTCTAAAGCCCCTTTCAGACCCTCCCATCTCCTCTATTGAGTGGCAGGTGTCAACGGACATGTGTCCAATGACACCCACCAACATCTGTTCCAATCTTATCTGCTAAAAACAGATGGATGGGGATCCCATCAGTCTGGTGGATCGGATGGCAGTCGGGTGTAAACGGATAGGCAATTAGTTTACATCCGACCACCCAGAGAGGAGAATGGGCTGTGTCTGTGCCCACTCTGCATAGACAGAGTGGACACGGCCAGCCATCTGCCTGCTCAGTGGAGATCAGTGGACAGATTTCCCGCTAAGCAGGCTGGCTCCAATGGAGATTGCCCCATGTGGAAGGGGCCTAAAAATAGAAAATAAAGAGGTGATATTAGATAGAAAAGAAAGTAAGTGCCACTTGAGATGTTTACACAGTTGCTAGTGAATTTTATTTACACAGGTTTGAGCACTGACTCTTACACACATAAAATACAAAGTCGGCTTATTAGATCCGGGACCCTCCCCCCTGTAAAAATTGCTGCGTATAGGTAAAATGCACAGGTAAGGATAAAATTATTATATGCTTCCCTAACCCTTGTTTTCAGTATTACAGGGCGGGATTTTGCTATCCTTCTGACCAGGTCCCTGGGCAACAATAAGTACCCCAAATTTCAGGGGATATTCCAGTTTATTGCAAGAGCATCTGGATTTGGAATCTTCACCGTTCTCAGGGAAAAGTCTAAGCTAGGTGCCACAGACAGAAGACTGGGGTAAAGTAAGTACATTATCTATCTTTTAACTACTTACATTCAATGTCAATGATTTTTTTTTTTCAGGGAATGGGGCTCAGATTTAAAAAGTGGTTAACTTACAGTTAACTTACGCAGAAGTCAGTTTACCACCAGTATCTTTTTACATTTTGGAAGGAAACCCATGCATGATTATGATATTGTCTTTGGCTTTTTCTCTTTTGAATTAGCAACTCAGAACTGTAGACCAGCCCCCCATTTACTCTATAGCATTATTATCTATTATTATCTATTAATTTGTCTCCTCCAAGCTAGTTGCTGTAGTTTTGTAATGTATACAGATTATACATGCATGGCACAATGAGGTAAAGGGAAGAAAGAATTTTGCAGAGTGCCATGGAGGACGACAATACAAGAGACAATGGGGGTTATTTACGAAAGGCAAATCCACTTTGCACTGCAAGTGCACTTGGAAGTGCAGTCACTCTAAATATAAGGGGTAGATCTGAAATGAGTGGAAGCTCTGCTGATTTTATCATCCAATCATGTGCAAGCTAAAATGCTGTTTTTTATTTTCCTTGCATGTCCCACTCGGATCTACAGCGACTGCACTTCCAAGTGCACTTTCAAGTGCACTTGCAGTGCAAAGTGGATTTTCCATTAGTAAATAACCCCCAATGTCTTACTACATGGTGCATATACAGTAAATGAAATGATGCTTTCCTAAACTTTTTTGCAAGTACTAACAGAGTGTAATATTAAATAAGCTTTATTTATCATAGTGCAATAATATCTCTACCAGTGTTTCAAATTAAAATATGTACACCTAACCTTGTACTATTATTCACTACAATTTAGTCCCAAATGTAAAATCAAAATAGCCCAGTTCAGTCTGGACAACTTATTTCTGGACAGAAAGGAGTACTGAACATGCAAAAACATAAATACTTACAAGAGGAGAACAACAATACTTGGGAACCGAATCAGTTGTATTAAAAGCAGACATTTTGATGCAAGTTTTTTGCCTCCCATTTCATGGCATATTATATATCAGTGCCAGAGTTTTCATCTTTGATTTATTATGGCAGAGACTTGTTTGGTGCCAGAAATTTTACTACTGTGTGTTGGTTCATTACTTTTTAGATGGAATTAATATACTTATTCTAACAGTACAAATAGTAATGTTAATGTTTTATTTTTTGCAGCTATACTTTAAAGCTAAATTTTAAATTGTATATGCTTATTATTTTAGCAGTTACATTTCTAACAACTATAAAGTACATACTGTATATAAAAACAAAATACTTTTAAAGCAATACAACATATCATAGA
This sequence comes from Aquarana catesbeiana, assembly GCF_042186555.1. NCBI lineage: Eukaryota > Metazoa > Chordata > Amphibia > Anura > Ranidae > Aquarana > Aquarana catesbeiana. The sequence goes on from NC_133325.1 coordinate 236,617,409, forward strand.
TCTGTTTTTTTCTTTATTTGGCTTCTGTCTTTCATGTAAAACCTGGAAATTACATTGTTCAACACTGCTTAATACATCTATTCCATTTTTCATTTGTCACACTTGGGCATCCATGTAGAAACAATAAATCCTCATCCTTATAGCCAGACACACTAAACACTTGGAATCCACAGGCTCAGTGGATTTGTGCCCTAACTACTTATCATTTTCATTGTTACAGTGTTTGTGTATTTCACTTCACTGGATTCAAATACATTCGTTTTCATGGATGAATGTAGTAGAGGCATCACAGGCAAATTCATTATTACTTTAACCTGCATCAGAACAGACAGCAACTGCAAGATTATCCCCAATTAAAGCATCATTAAGAAGCCAGTTTTAAAGATCTACATATAGAATAGCACTATAAAGTAGTACATGCAGGAAAAATCCAACATTACTTCCCATGAGTAGTACAGAGTGTGCCAGTTATTTCAGCCAAGGACAATATTCACTGACCCAACCCACGGGTCATTTTGTAACAGAGATTCTGATTTATTAAAAATCTTTGGTTTAGTGGGTAACTCATATAAAGTATAATAGCAGCATTGGATTGTGCTAAACTCAAACACTCCAAATGTATTTCTATGATTACCTTAAAGGACAGCTATTACAAATTTGTATATATTTAATATGATATACAGTATTTTTTTAACATGTTTTTGGGAATATACACTTCTAGGCACAATTTACCCGTATTTATCGGCGTATAACAAGCACCCCAAGTTTAGGAGGGAATTTTAAGGAAAAAAAACTTTTAGGAGTAAAGTTTAACCCCCCTGGCGGTATTCCCGAGTTTGGCTCGGGGTGGATTTTCAATACCAAAAGCGGTATCCCCGAGCCAGACTCAGGATCGCATCGCAGGATCCAGGAAGAGTTTACTTACCTTATCCCCTGGATCCTGCAATGTCTCCCCGCTGTGATCTGCGAGCCGCCGTGTCTCGCTCGATTCACAGTGCCGAGCTCCGTTCCCTGCGAGCGTTGCGATGCACAGGGACGGAGTTCGGCGGCAAATTCAAAAAGTAAAACAGTACAGATACAGTATACTGTAATCTTACAGATTACAGTACTGTATCAAATAATTACATGTCCCCTTTGTCCCTAGTGGTCTGTCCAGTGTCCTGCATGCAGTTTTATATTGTAAATACTGTTCTTTCTGCCTGGAAACTGGAGATTGTCCATAGCAACCAAAACTGTCCCTTTACATCAAAAGTGGCTTTAGACCAGCTAGAAAACAGCGATAATAAATTAGAATCACTCGCAGAATTGAGCGATAGTGATTTGTGGGGAAATCCGTCACCAAACACTAAAAGTAATGAAAGCGACAATTCTGCAACTGAGCAAATTTCAGTGTTTTTAATTTGATTACATTATTGAATAATTTTTATTATTATTATATTATTATTTGTTATAATTATTTATTATATTATAATTTTTTATTTCGTTTTTCAAACTTTATCATACCCGGGATGTCTACAAGACTCTTGTTTGGACAGATTTAAGTGAATTACTCCTAAGAATTACAGGCCTATAATATAAAATGCCAAATTTCTGTGCAAAATAATGGTACCACTTTCAGCACCTAAAATCTGAAATAATCATACCGCCAGGGAGGTTAAGGAAGAAAAACTTACATTAAAATGCCCATCAATGCAGCGTTATCGGTGTCCATCTGCAGCCTTGTTAGTGTCAGTGCAGCCTTGCTCCAGTGTCCATTGCAGCCTTGTCAGTGCAGCTTTGCCCCAGTGCAGCCTTGTCAGTGCAGCCTTGTCAGTGCAGCTTTGCCCCAGTGCAGAATTGTCAGTGCAGCCTTGTCAGTGCAGCTTTGCCCCAGTGCAGAATTGTCAGTGCAGCCTTGCCCCAGTGTCCATTGCAGCCTTGTCAGTGCAGCTTTGCCCCAGTGCAGCCATGTCAGTGCAGCCATGTCAGTGCAGTCATGTCAGTGCAGCTTTTCCCCAGTGCAGCTTTGCCCCAGTGCAGCCTTGCCCCAGTGCAGCCTTGCCCCAGTGCAGCTTTGCCCCAGTGCAGCCTTGCCCCAGTGCAGCCTTGTGTGATCGCCGCTGACATACACAGCCGTGTGTAAATTCAAATATGGCACAGAGACTGCAGGGACTCGGCGGAGCCGAGATACACATACCCAAGAGTCCTCGGCTTTTCTCGGCGCCGCTTACAGTCCCGCCCAGTCCCGCCCTATGATGGACATCACACAAGTCCAATGGTGGGACTGGGCAGGACTGATTTTCAGGTGAAAAAAGTGCGTGTTATATGCCGATAAATACGGTATATGGGTTCTAGGTACATTTATATGGGTTCTTTCAGAAACATATCCTTTACATTATGTAAGGCTTTTTTTTACAGAAATAATACCTGTGGCTATAGTGATACACAGTACATGGGCTGAGGCTTCAGTCTTTAAATTCAAGACCAGGACTGCATCACATTGAAAGAGTAGAGCGGAGCATTAAACAAACATGTGGATAAAAAAAACAAGAATGTTTTATTTAATGACATACCATTTATATGTTTACACTAAAAGATGATTGAATGGGCCCCTCAATAATGTCAGAGGCATCAAGGGAATAATTGTTATAACTGATGTAAGAATACAAATTACTGCAAACATTTAGAACGCACTCAGAATTGGTTACACTAACCACCATCAGATTCAGATGATCACCTTAGCTATGGGTAGGAAGATTTTTTATATATTTGGTCACAAACCAAATCACAAAACCGTGAGTGATCATGACAGTACAACACCTTTACATAACAAACATCAATCACAATACAGTGGCTGTATTTAATAAAGATGGCTAATTCATAACTCTACCCTCTCAGCTATTTTAAACCACAGAATCTGAACCAAAGTGGTGCAAAGTGGAGGGTTTTCTGACAATAAAGATAAATGCAGACATATTGTGGTGCCTACAATTAGGTGAGCAGATGAGGAGAACCCCTTGGTGGCTTGATGAGCTATCACTTCATACCTCAGGGCAGAAACCTTGACTCTTTCTGGGGTGAAAGGAATTGGTTTCCAGTCACTTTGGAGTATTTTAGGGGAGTTTATTAGGTGAAATAAACCCAGGGGTGAGGGTCACACAATACCCAAAAAGAACAAATATGCAGTTCCAGACTCATCCAGCAACAGTCAACACAAGCTATGTGCTTTAAGCCAAGGCAGTAAATCTGTATACGATGACTGTTGAGCATCAACAGGCAGCAAAAGTGCATTCTGGAGTAGGTAGATAGGACTCTCTGCAATGTCCATCTGCAGCAGCTTGCACCCAACTCTCTAGGACCCTAATGAGCAGTGAAGCTTCCTCCTCAGTGCTCTAGCAAGGCAGAACAAGACCCCATAACTTTAATTCTTCCAGCACAGGCCCTCTCCACGCAGCAGGCCTGGGAGACAAAGACCTCAAACATTGCCTCCTGTCCTGGCAAGAGCCGAGAAGGCAAGGATCCTTCTTCATGGTCACCCCAAATATTTATATCTTTCCCCAGCATGTACCACTGGCATTAAACCTTCTAGTGATTTGCCAGGAAGGAATACATATTCATAACTTAAGATGGCCCTACGCCAGTAGAATTTCATTCTAAATTTTCCATTTTAAGGATGTTTGTTCAAACTGACTTTTGTTTCAACCGCAGTGATGAGAAAATTAAAAGGAGCAGGATGGCAAGTTTGGTTGAACAAACTCCTAACAATAAATGTGGTTCTCATTGAGGAAAGTCCATTAACTTCAAAAGCAAATATTAAAAACAAACAGAAAGAACTTTCAAATGACATTCATCAAGTCATAGAATATACTGAGAATTTTTGTACGAACATTTATTAAAAAAACGACTAGTATATGGCCAGCTTATTAAAGCAGAGTTCCACTCTTTTGTAAGTTTATTAAAAGCCAGCAGCTACAAAAAGTGAAGCTACTGACTTTTAATAAATAGACACTCATCTGTCCCACGGTCCAGCGATGCCGCCGCCCGAAGCCTCACTCCTCTCCCCCTACTCTCTGCGGCGCCGTCATTGCAAGTGTGGGCACCCAGCTGTGACAGCTTGTGGCTTCACAGCCAGGTGTGCACTGCGCATGCGCAAGTCGCGCTGCGCTCACCTAGTGGCCAGGCAATCTTACGGAACTGCGACTTGTCCAAAAAGATTGCAGAGAGGGAGGGGCCACCTAGGAGGAGAGGACGAGTCACCTAGGCGGCGAGACGACACAAGCAGGAGGTGGGACAGGAAGTACCTGTCAAAACCAGGTGCCCACGCACCCCCAAAAAACTTAAATGTGGCATGTAAGGGGGCGAGGAGTGCTTAAAGCAAAAGTTCCACTTTGGGTACTTTGGGAACTTCGGGTAAACCCAACAAATACAGGAAAATAACGATCAGCCAGAACACTCCGATCAGCGCTTTCTGCCATTAGCAAAAAATTGAATCTGATGGTAATTTACATATTAGAGCTTGAAATTATTGTCTCTTGTATGAGAGTTGGCACCTTGAGGGGTTTCACAGAATAAGTTTGGCTCTTTTTTTATTTTTTAACAATTTATGTATATGTATGTATGTATATATATATATATACATATATACACAGTTATTTTATTTTCTGCTAAAACATAATTTTGCTAGATGGGGTTTTGTGTGTTTTTTTTGCAAGGTAACAAATTAGAGATGAATGTAAAATGCCCAATTCTGCATAAAAATAAGAAGCAGTTTTCAATTTCCTTTATAGTTATTAGGACCATCTATATTGAATGTTTTTTTAGATGTATTATGGTACATATCCTACCTACAAGAAATAGTACCGGAAACATTTTTCACCAATATTTGTACAGTTTCACTGGCTTATTGCGCTCCTATATGAATTATTACAGTGAAACCAACTTAATTCTGTGATGCAAGTTGTAAATTGTATCTCCTAGTTGATCTTTTATATCAGCTAGACAATCCATTTTGTTTATATAAACGTCTGCAACACATTCACATAAATATGGAACAGGCTATAAAGCCAGAGCAGAGAAGTAAGGCAATATATGGAATTGACATTACAAGATCTAGTAAAAAGTTAGCACTGAGCTGAATTGAAAGAGACAAAATGGACATACTGTTGTAATTTTGGGACACATGATCCAAGGGTAATGTGCGTGAAAAATACAATATATGTTTTTCTAATGTCCTCTTCACCCAGATATGCGCTCAGGATATTAGGTTGTCTTGCACTGTTACAAAAGAAACATACTATTTTACATCAGGCAACATATACTTTTACCTTCTTTAATATCATCTCTTGCCAGAATAATCCTTGCTATCAGTCACAAGCTGGGGAAATTGAACTGACAAAATGCTTTGGAACTTGCTATTTGTTTAAAGTGCACCTGTCCATTTATCCCTGCTATTATACAGCAGCAACTGCTTTATTTTATTTTTTTAAGAGAAATATAAAAAAACTGCAAAAAAACACACATACTGTAAAATATATCTACATAGACTGATATGGAGACAACAAGCTTGTTTTTTTAGAATCTTAAAGCTGAATACACATGTGATCCTAATTGCATAGTTACATCAGCCCAACCTGGACCAGTGTAAGTATGCATATTTCATGAGGGACCATTGCGAAAGCTGGCAATCACTGTAGTAGTTACTACAGTGATTGTCGCTATCTTCCGAGTCCTGTGCCGAGCAGCTTACTGCATACTGACCACAGGGGGTCACTGGCTAGACACCACCACCATTTACAGAATGTCTTGTATATTTTCAGTGAATACAAAGCGTTCTCCAATTGAAGGGGATGGAGAGTACCAGATGTGGCATCACAATCTCCACTTGGTGCAATCAGAAAACCCTGTATTCACTGAAAAAATACCAAGCATTCTGTGCATGGTGAAGGTGTCCATCTAGCATTCCCCTGCAGGGCCGCAATCAGGGGGGTACAGGCAGTACTCCTGTAAGGGGCCCGAGCATCCCAAGGGGCCCGCCTGGCCGGGCCCCCCCTTCCCCCTCTGGTCATCCATCCCTCCAGTCTCCAAAATGTATCCACATCCACGCCCAGCACCATCCATCTAACCATTCCTCCAGTCTCCACAATTTGGGCAGATTCAGTTGGACGGCCAGTGGACAGGCCCTGGGGAATGTTGGGGATCAGGCCCCAGGGGGCCCAGGCCTAGAGCTGTGTAAGGGCCCCAAAAATTTCTAAATGGCTGCTCTGTCCCCCTGTGATATACCCAGTCCTGTATTCATGGTAGTTAACATCAATGATTTTTTTCTCCTTTGATCTCATAGGAGCCCAGACACCTTGCCAGAAATGTACTCTCTAATGTGGGCAGTGGGCACCAAAATGAAGACTCTGTTTCCCTGGTTAAAGGTTCTGATTTTACCAGAAGGGTTATGTATTCAATGCATAAAGGTACATGCATGAAGCACGCACCAGTGCCCCCAGAGCAAACAGCTTGGAATTAGGGGCACTCGCTAAAGAGGAGGAGCCAGGAATGTCAGCGGAGGACCCGAAAACAGGAGGTTTTTTAAATGAGCCTTTAACGTCACTTTAAACACAATGGCTTTTATTTCATGGAATTATTATATCACAGTGCATTTATATGTTATATGATGGCACTAAGGTTTGCTATCAAAAGGATGTGGTGAACATTAATATTTTTTTCTTTATTTTCTTTATTTTATTTTTCACAGTGTTTCATTATTTGAATTTGATGCATGTAAGGTGTAAGGTATTTTTAGCACTAGGTATTTTTGTATATAACACAGTGCAAGTCCTTAATGGAATACTATCATTTGTTGTAAAAAAAAAAAAAAATTAACAGAAAACAATATCTTTTTACAATAGCTGACCTCTAAACACTGCCAGCCCCCCATGTCAACTTTATCTGTGCTAAATATACAGTTGTTCTAATATTTGGCATAATGGTTTAAAAAGTTTTTCAAATTAAGTGTCCAAATCTCAAAATAGATTCTACTGTGTTTGTAAGCATATGGGGTTTATTTACTAAAACTGGAGCGTGGTTCCAGGTTTTTTGTCAAAGCTTAATTGAGCAAACTGAAGTTAGAAGGTGATTGGCAACCATGCCCAGCTGCACCAGATAGTGCACTCTCTAGGATTAGTAAATCATCCCCACTGACTTATCCCAATGTTATTAGAAAAAAGTAAATTACTGCAACTTAAAAAGTAAAAATCTATACATGATGTCATCCAAGAACACAAGTAAACTGCAGGACTATACGGCCATACACCTTTACTCTTATGGCTTACTTTTTTTTAAATTATCATTGCCTTAAGCCTCGTACACACGATCGGATTTTCCAACGGGAATTGTGTGATGACAGGCTGTTGGCGGAAAATCTGATCGTTTGTACGCTCCATTGGACAATTGTTGTCAGATTTTCCGCAGACAAATGTTGGATGGCAGGCTTTAAAATTTTCCACGGACAAATGTCTGTTGTCAAATTTTCCGAGTGTGTGTACACAAGTCCGTTGGACAAAAGTCAAAAGTACAAACACGCATGCTCGGAAGCAAGGTCGAGCAAGAAGCAGTCGGTCTTGTAAACTAGCGTTCGTAATGGAGAATTAACATTTGTGATGTAGCAAATTGTGAAATCTCGAAATGCAGTGCAAATTCTCTTCTTGTTTAATGGGATAATAATGAAGCTGCTTTGCCGATGATACTGATGGAGTTATTGCAAACTAATTTTCAAAGGCTTTTTTTTTTCTAGCGATATCAAGAATAATATTATTATGCTTGTTATTATTGTTATTTTTTTTTTTTTTTTTGGTGCAAGTTACCAAAACACCATCATCCTGTATTTTTTAAGATCAAAGAAACAACTATGTTGGTGTCCCTTGTTAATTTTACATTGTATTTTTTAAAATGTAACTGCCTACTCCGAAACTGTCATTTGAAGTAAAACACATAGCCAAGTATTATTCTCCACAATTTTTTTTATTTTGCATTAAAAAAAGAAAACAAATAAAATTAGACATGCTATCTGCCAATAGAACTTAACCAAAAAGTGCATTCTATGCATCCAAAAATATAGAAAATATACCAAATCAAATCATTATTCAACCAAAAAATAAAAGCTTCATGCATGTGTCCTGCTTCTTAATATAGGGGGTCAGCAATGCCAAGAGTTAGCGAAAGCAGGGGTCCGTCATCCGGAGATAATTCCGAAAATCATCTGGATTATTCTCCTGGAGCTCCCACAGCAAAGGCATATGAAATAATTTGTCATGATCAATAAAGCAACCAATTTTTGGTCCAAGAAATCCTCCTCCCCCTGTTCCTGGACTGGACTTGGGTCAAATAAATAACTCCAAGGCCAATAAGGTTGTCTCCTCTGATTCCGCAACATGGCTGGTTGATGAATGGCCATTCAGAAACAAACTGAAAAATGCAAAATGAAAATTGCCAAAAGAAAAGTATGAAATGTGAATTGAACTTCCTCTTTTTCAGCTCGTAGTACGTCACTACGTTCGTGTTTGTTAGCCGACAATTGTCTACCGTTTGTATGCAAGACAAAATCCGCATGTGGGGGGGGCTTCAGGAGGTTAGGGGGAGGATAAGGAAAGGGGCGGGAAGGGGAAGTGTGGTTTCAATGTTAACAGAATATGCTATTGATTTCTTGGGCATTTTTGCTTTCTCTGCTGTAACACTGTAGTATTTTGTATTATACATTTATGAGATTCAGCACATTTCAATACCGTATTCTTTTAGTATTTGATTTACTGCATAGGAGATTGGCCGCTCAGCATGGGTGCCATTCAGAGAATGCTTTGCAATAATTGAATGAATGCAAAGCGTTCTCTGATTGGATACGTTGGAGAGTGTGACATCATGGCTCAACTTCCCCACCTTATCCAATCAGGGTACACTTTGCATTCCTTCTGAAAATGCAAAGCAATCTCTGAATAGTGTCCATGCGGAGCGGCCGACTTCCTGTTCAGCACTATATAGATACCTGTAATAAATAAAAAAATGAATAAAAATAAACTTAGTTCTCACTTACAGTGGTAAACTTACATTTGGGAATAGTACAGCTTGCAATTGTCACTGACAATTTTCTCTTACCAGTCACTAATAAGTCAAAGAGTAATGTTCTTGTAATGCTGAGTTGCATTTAATTGACTAAAGTGAATGCACAATATATGTAAAGCACTGCATAAATTATCAGCACTATATAAATACCTATAATAAATAAAAATAATCGCAATGGTACTCCAGTTCAGTTTACTATATTTTAACCACTTGCGACCACTGCACGGTGATATACGTTGGCACCGTGGCAAATGGGCGTACTTGTAGAGCCGGGGATAGCAGGCACGCACGCCCGCTGCGTACAGCGTGACCATGCCTGCGGGACCGGCGGACTCAATGTCTACTGGTCTCCCGGCGATCAAGTCACGGAGCCTCAGAATGGGGAAGTTGTAAACAAGGCACCTCCCTGTTCTGGCTAGTGTTATGACAGAGATCACTGCTCCCTGTCATCGGTAGCAGTGATCACTGTCATGTGACTTCAAGCCCATCCCCCCACAGTTAGAATCACTCCCTAGGACACACTTAACCCCTTCATCGCCCTCTAGTGGTTAACCCCTTCGCTGCCAGTGTCATTTACACAGTAATCAATGCATTTTTATAGCACTGATCACTGTATAAATGTGAATGGTCCCAAAATAGTGTCAAAATTGTCCATAATGTTGCAGTCCCGATAAAAATCGCAGATCGCCACCATTACTAATAAAAAAAAAGAAAAGAAAAAATGCCATAAAACTATCCCCTATTTGGTAGACAGTATAACTTTTGCGCAAACCAATCAATATACGCTGATTGCAATTTTTTTTACCAAAAATATGTAGAAGAATACATATCGGCCTAAACTGAGGGAAAAAAAATGTTTTATATATTTTTGGGGGATATTTATTATAGCAAAAAGTAAAAAAAATTAGTTTTTTTCAAATTTGTCGCTCTTTTTTTGTTTATAGCGCAAAAAATAAAAACCACAGAAGTGATCAAATATCACCAAAGAAAGCTCTATTTCTGGGAAAAAAAGGAAGTCAATTTTGTTTGGGTGCAACCTCGCATGACCGCGCAATTGTCAGTTAAAGCGATGCAGTGCCGAATCGCAAAAAGTGCTCTGGTCAGGAAGGGGGTAAAATCTTCCGGGGCTGAAGCTGTTAAAGCATCAAGCCCATGCCATGATGTTTTCATATTACAAGTAGATATTTATACAGCAAATCGCAGGGCCTAGGTATTCCAAATACTGATCCTACTAAATACTCAAGACATAATTAAGTTGAAAGAAGTCAGCAAAAAGCTGTCAGATCATGATTTGTTCAATAATCATCCAGCCAGTGTGAAGTTATCACAGGTACCCTGAAGGTTAAAGGTTATGCACTCCACTGATATTCCACTGGGCTGGAATGTTTTCATTTCCATAATGTTTTATGATACAGCAGATGTTCCATCTAACGCTTCCATCGTAAACATGACCTGTAAAAACTGCAAGGTAAGTGTGTTTTGATTAATTATAAACTGTTCTCGAAGTCTGTTATTTTTATAACACAAATAAAAACATTGTGATAATCATTTACCAACTATTTAATTTCAAGCACAGAATGAAATCCAGATAGACAAATTTTAGTAGTGTACCACAAAGTGATTTATACCGCAGCTTTCATAACACAACCCCCTGACTGCATACAATGTCATACTTTATTATAAAGGATGTTGTACTTTCCATTACATCAAGGTCTGCATCTAACTCCAAGTGCATATACTTCATTGCTTTATTCTAACAGCAAAGGAATGAATAGCTGTGAGATGGAGCCACATTTTATGACTATACCAAGGTCTTTCTAATGTTTTACTTTATGAACAATATGCTCGGCTTCAGCATAATAAAGGGACACTCTTATCCAAATTATAAAAGATAAGCAGTTTGACATTTAAGTTGTATTCTTGTATGTAGCGTTAAAAAAAAATTGCATTGGCTAATAAATTATATGCTACCACTTTATGAGATGGTATATATCCTCTCAGTAGGAACTGTCGTAACTAGGTATCTTGGAGTGTAAAGCCTCGTACACATGATCGTATTTTCCGCAGACAAAGCGCCAGACTTTTATCTGAAGGGTGCGTGCCGTGAACTTGTCTTGCATACAAATGGTACACAATTAGTGACGTACTACGTGGAATTTCAGCTCTTGAGCGCCACCCTTTGGCACCTTCTGCTAATGTCATGTTCGCTGAGCATTGATTCCGAGCATGCGTGTTTGTACTTTGGACTTTTGTGTGACGGACTTGTGTACACACGATAGGAAAATCTGACAACAGACCGTTGTCCGTCAAAAAATTTACTAGCCTGCCATCCAACATTTGCTGGCGGAAAGTTGGCCAACAATTGTCTGATGGAGCGTAGAAACGGTCGGATTTTAGGGAAACAGTCTGTCATCACACAATTCCTGGACGAAAATCTGATCATGTGTATGAGGCTTAAGGGTGAAGCATAAACAGTCCAACAATGCAGACAATGCAATGCCCCAGTGTATTATTATTATACCAGATTTATATAGCATTAACAGTTTGTACAGCACATTACAAAATAAAGGGAGACAGAAGAGTTACAATACAATTTGGAAAGGTTTCCCCAAGGGGTTTTGTATTGCAGCAAAAAATTCTAAAATAATTTTAAAAAGTATACATTTATTTGAAAGAAGTAGTGACATACAAGAACATTGATTAAAACATGAGCTCTGTAGGTGAGGCTATTACAAGTACATCATAATACAGCCGTGGATATACATAGAAAACATAGCATGATATAGGTATATATATTCATACTGGAAAGCTCCGACGAGTTACGAACATTAACAGTAGAGGTCTTCCTCTGGGGGAATGAGTAAAATAACTCTAAAGTGAAATCTATTGTACAAATAAACATATTTCAAAGTCAAACAACAATATATATTGGTATTGATACATAGGATGTGGTTCTTCAATTATATTTACCACTAACGACTGTAGAAATAGCCTCCGATATGCTGTGCCTAAAAAGTTGCCTCACCTACAGAGCTCATGTTTTAATCAATGTTCTTGTATGTTACTACTGCTTTCAAATATATTTATACTTTTTTTTAATTATTTTTGCATTTTTTGCTGCAATACAAAACCCCTTGGGGAAACCTTTCCAAATTATAATTCAATTGGGGTGTGCAACAACCTTTATCTCACCAACAGTATCGCCTTCCATTTTCACAGTTACAGTACAATTTGATATAACAGAGTTATGAGAGCCAACAATCTAAAAGGTAATGCTTAAAGCAGTATTAAAGCAGTTGTAAACTGCAGCTGGTAAAAAAAAAATAAAAAAACACCTGTAAGGCGATTGATTATTGTGTATTACTAGTATACAAGTATGCAATAGAATACATACCTTAGAACGAAGCCCTCCCATGGCCCGCTGTCACTGCTAAGAGGGCTGGCATCTTCCCCCGGTCTTTCTTGCAGGTTTGCGGGCTCCGGCTGTGTGATTGGCTGGAGCCGTGATGGCGTCACGTAGTAGCCCTTGGTTCCGGCATGAAGTTCTGAAGTTCTGGCAAGGTATGCCGAACCTTCAGAGCACATGCGCAGGTGATGTCACTGGCTACATGCACAGTGAATATCTTCTGAACGGTGCACATTTAGGAGATATTCATTTTGCCTACAAGTAAGCCTTATTATAGGCTTACCTGTAGGTAAAAATCAAGGAGCGGGCTTTGCTACCGTTTTAAACTCAAAAACAAAAATGTATTTTTTTTTATTTTAGGATAAAGGTTTAACATAGATGAATTAAAACTGGCCATGGTAAATAACCCTGTCAGTGATAAACGGTTTATCTCAGCCCTCTAACTGTAATTTTTGTTCAACAGCTTGGTCTGATAAAGGAAGGTAAAAAATAACAGACCTACTGGCTGGATCACTGGGTGAAAATAAAGGAAAAAGCTACAAATCAAAACTAAATCAGCTACCTCACCTACGAATTGATAATCTGCAGTACTATATTTTTTTGTGTTTGGGTTTAATTCACTTTAAGTGAGAATCTGGCTGTGTACGGCGAGGGGGAAATAATTTTGACTTTCAAAGTGCTCGCCTTTACTTTCAGAGACTATTCAAACTGTGAAGTAGTAGAAAACATTTGCAATTTTTTTCTAATTTGGTAAATCACAAGACACACGCAGGGACCCACTGCACTTTTCCAGGATGGTCAGATGTCTACCTGACCTTTTTGACCCTGGAGACATATGCACATTCATTGCCAGCCTTAATCATCAGCTCTTTCTTTTATTGTTTTCTTTCCAGGAAATATTTCCCAGGCTTTTACTTTATGTGGTTCTGCCAAAAAACAAGTATGAATGCAGTGTCACCCCGCACTCTTACAATGTTATGCTGCGTACACACGATCAGAATTTCGGCCCACAAAAGACCGATGAGAGTTTTTCGTCCGAAAATGCAACCGTGTGTATGCTCCATCGGACTTTTGCTGGCCGAATTCCAGCCAGCAAAAGATTGGGAGCATGTTCTCAATTTTTCGGTCGGGAAAAGTTCCTATCCGAAAATGCGATCGTCTGTGGCAATTCCGACGTGCAAAATTCCTACACATGCTCGGAAACAATTCAACGCGTGCTTGGAAGCATTGAACTTAATTTTCTCGGCTCGTCGTAGTGTTGTACGTCACCGCGTTCTTGACGGTCGTAAGTTCAGCGAACTTTTGCGTGACCGTGTATATGCAGGGCAAACTTGAGCGGAATCCCGTCGGAAAAACCGTCATATCTTTTTCTGACGAGAAGTCCGATTGTGTGTACGCGGCATTATTGTTATCTCCACATCTGAAAAGCTAGGCAACAGCATTTCAAAATCAGTGTTTCCAGAAGACCTTCCTCTTGCATGCAGCATGTGAAGGTAGCAATCTCATACTTTGAATACTTTTTCTGGATAAGTAACTTTAAAAATTAAAAACACTGATGTTATTGGATCATCATGACGGTCAACCAACTATTTCAGAAAAAATAAATAAATATAAGCCTCTGTATTTCTCTAAGTACAGGTTTCTTTTAAAGCATTTAGATGAGGGACAACTTTCACTCATAAGTACATAATGGGCTAAATCTACATAATGTAGAGTAATGCACCTTATTTTTTTCTAAATCAGAGGAACACCTACATTTTTTCCAAGCTATCTAACTGACATCACCATGGTTGCACTTCCATCTGTAGATCTTGCCCCAGTTACATTTAACAGTTTGATTTGATGCTTGGGTCTCTTATAGGTAATCAGTAGTGGTTTAAAGGAAATATCTTGTTACAATGGCATCTGAAAATTGGTGGGATATATTAGGCAGCAAGTGAGCATGTTGCCCATGAAGTTGATGTAGTGAAAGCAGACAAAAAACGGGCATCGCAGTTTGTTATGTATGGGGCTGTGAAGCCCATGGTGAAGCATGTCCACAGCCAAAATCTTCTACAATGGTCACATGAACATCAGAACTGCACTATGGAGCAATGGAAGAAGGTGGCTTGGTCTGATGAATCACGTTTTCCTTTACATCAAGTGGATGGCCGGGTGCGTGTGCGTCAATTACCTGGAGAAGAGATGGATGGCACCAGGATGCATTATAAGATGGCAAGTTGGCAGAGGCAGTGTAATGCTTTGGGCAATGTTCTGCTAGGAAACCTTGGGTCCTGCCATTCATGTGGACAAACTGGTCAGGGAGGCTGCCAAGAAGCCTACAGCAACATTAAAGGAGCTGCAGGAATATCTGGCAAGTATTGGCTGTGTGGAACATGTGACAACAATCTCCCGTATTCTTCATATGTCTGGGCTATGGGGTAGAGTGGCCGAAGGAAGCGTTTTCTTACGAAGAAAAACATCCAAGCCAGATTAAATTTTGCAAAAACACATCTGAAGTCTCCCAAAAGCATGTGGGGAAATTGTGTTCTGGTCTGATGAAACCAAGGTTGAACCTTTTGGCCATAATACCAAAAGATATTAGAAAAGAAAAACTGCGCTAGAAGTCTAAACGTGAAGCTGCAGCTATAAGTGAACTACACATATAAAGCAAATAAACAAAAAAGCCGCGCTTGAAAAATGATGATCATGATGATCAATCAAATAGTTGGTGAAAAAATAGTCCTTGTGATAAATGTCCAACACTGATATAATAATTAAATTGAATGGTAAAAAAATATTTGTTGTCAGTGATCAATAGCTAATGTTCAGGTATCACACTTCCTGTGGGATGGAATGCTTACCAAATAGCAAGCCAAATTAGACAGGTGGCTATAAACCCAGCCTGGGCCTTTGGGGAACCTTTCCGGATACGTCCTGGACAGAAGAGAGCTCGTCCTGCCGAGATCAGACTGGCTGGTGTTTGGGAAACACGAACAGAAGTTACATTGTGTGCTCTTCAGAGTGTGGAAGAGTATCAGGAGCACTTACTGGTGCCTTCTTCTGATCAGCATCAAAAATGTTTTCCAAACCATTTGAAAGTCCTCCTCCGTACAGGCCTGATGAGTAGCATTACGGAGCACGAGTTATGGATGGTCCAATGGATCCTTGCAGCCCCCATGTCAGGAAGCCGGTCCTGTGAATAAATCAATCTGCCATTAAAGAGCCTGCTGTCTGGTAAGCAGGTCTTATATGCGGTTTGCAGCACCTCGGTTTTTTCCTTTCATCTGATTTTTTGCTGACTAACTATATGCTCCAATCTATATGGTATCTGGTAAGCGGCCTCAGATCTGCACCTTGGTATTCCTTCACCTCTTTTGCTAAATTAGTTATATGCTCCAATTTCAATTAAATCTGGTAAGCAGCCTCAGATCCCTTCCTTTTTCATCTATCATCTGGTGTTTTTATCACATGCCTTTTTGGTGTTATTTCTGGTAAGCGGCTTTTTTGGATGTTTTTTGCACTAGCCCTTTATACACGAGATTTTTTATATTTGATGTCACTCACCTCATTGTCCCCTTTTTGGGCCTATGGCACTAAATATTGTATGAGTTTATGATTTATCACTGGTGGAGTGTCATTTTTTATTTTTATTTTTATAAATACCTATCCATGTCAGTATTACGCTATGTTATTTAAAACTTTTTCTGGGTTCAACCTTCGTGGATCCGATCCGGTCTGTGAGTGATTTCTGTCCAGGACGTATCCGGAAAGGTTCCCCAAAGGCCCAGGCTGGGTTTATAGCCACCTGTCTTATTTGGCTTGCTATCTGGTAAGCATTCCATCCCACAGGAAGTGTGATAGCTGAACATTAGCTATTGATCACTGACAACAAATATTTTTTTACCATTCAATTTAATTATTATATCGGTGTTGGACATTTATCACAAGGACTATTTTTTCACTAACTATTTGATTGATCATCATTATCATCATTTTTCAAGCGCGGCTTTTTTGTTTAAATACCAAAAGATATGTTTGGCGCAAAAACAACACTGCACATCACCAAAAGAATACTATACCCACAGTGAAGCATGGTGGTGGCAGAATCATGTTTTGGGGCTGTTTTTATTTACCTGGAACAGGGGCCTTTGTCAAGGTAGAGGGAATTATGAACAGTTCCAAATACCAGTCAATATTGGCACAAAACCTTCAGGCTTCTGCTAGAAAGCTGAACATGAAAAGGGAACTTCATCTTACAGCCTGACAACCACCCAAAGTATACATCCAAATCAACAAAGAAATGGCTTCACCAGAAGAAGATTAAAGTTTTGGAATGGCCCAGCCAGAGCCCAGACCTGGATCTGATTGAAAATCTGTGGGGTGATCTGAAGAGGGCTGTGCACAGGAGATGCCCTCACAAAACGCAAAAAAAGATTTGGAGTGTTTTTGCAAAGAAGAGTGGGCAAATATTGCCAAGTCAAGATGTGCCATGCTGATAAGACTCATACCCAAAAAGACTGAGTGCTGTAATAAAAATCAAAAGGTGCTTCAACAAAGTATTAGTTTATGGGTGTGCACAATTATGAAAAAATATTATTTTAGTTTCTTATTTTTACTTCCCTCCACCTGTACAGTATATAAGTCACATTAAAGGTGGAAAAAGTTCTGAAATTATGTATCTTTGACTCATTTTTTTACATCACAGAAATCTGACGTTTTAACAGGGGTGTATAGACTTTTTATATCCACTGTCATATATCTATATATATATATATATATATATATAGATATATATAGATATATATCTATATATCTATAGATATATATCTATATATATATATATCTATAGATATATAGATATATATATCTATATATCTATAGATATATAGATATATATATAGATAGATAGATAGATAGATAGATAGATAGATAGATAGATAGATAGATAGATAGATAGATAGATATAGATAGATATGTGTGTGTGTGTGTGTATATATATATATATATATATATATATATATATATATATATATATATATATATATATATATATATGTGTGTGTGTGTGTGTGTATATATATATATATATATATATGTGTATATATATATATATATGTATATATGTGTATATATATATATATATATATATATATGTGTATATATATATATATATATATATATTATATATATACTGTGTAATATTTGCCATTTGCAGTCAGCAGGTGGAGCGCTACAGAGCTCTACAGAAGACAGCTAACAGCTGTAGTTTCTGATACAGTTGAAGTGCTACAAATTAACCTAATTGAGTACCATTTGTTCACCCTGGTATGTGTGATCCAGTACTGGCTGTCTCCAAGAGTCAAAAATAAAAGGAATTAAAAAAAAAGAAAAATTTAAATAAGCAAAAATAATAATTGCATTACATTAATAAAAAGAGCAAATAGTTAAATGTCAATGTACTTGACTTCTGTTGACAGCAGAGTGACCCTCAAGTGACAAAGAAGCCCTAGATGGGATGTTAGAATGTGGCCATTTAAGTGCAGTGTAAGGTAAAGAGCCTGATAACATTGCTATGCTAATGGGAATCTATTTACTGCAGAAAGTGACAAAAACATCAATCAAATCAGAAGACGCTATTAAGAATTGTTAACTCCCTTCTAGATGGAAAGCAATGATTTCTTCTCTAACATAAATAAATATTCATGAGCAGAATCTCAGTGAGAAATGTCACTAGTTATTGAAAGGTTTGTGCACAAATCCAGCAAGAAAGAAGGACGACAAAACCTGGCATAATATTATTTAGCAGTCATATTTTTATGTTCTGTTTCATTTCTCTATACCATGTCATTTCTTTACTGAATTAGTACATACATTTAAAGTACATAGACTAAAAGATAAATGAAGACATTATAAAACTATCCATATATGGGGCAGTTATCCAACAGATCAGCTCATTTTAGGCCAACCACAGACATGAGATGTTTAATCTTTGGGAAAAAACAATATATAATCATCTGAAATGGCAGTATGTGCACATGCACATTCATCCAAGGTAAT
Source organism: Aquarana catesbeiana (assembly GCF_042186555.1). Classification (NCBI taxonomy): domain Eukaryota; kingdom Metazoa; phylum Chordata; class Amphibia; order Anura; family Ranidae; genus Aquarana; species Aquarana catesbeiana. The sequence continues at coordinate 236,635,935 of NC_133325.1, forward strand.
CCTACCTGTTACTGTGGTTAACCCATGACCTAGTCTGCAAATTCTTGACACATTTGTAGGGAGTAAAATACTCCACAACCCAATCAATATCCATTTCTACCAAAGAAGCTCAGACACTAAAGCCAGACATAGACTATTCAAATCTTGGCTTGTTGAGCAGGAAACGGACGAGATTCAAACCATATATGGGCATGTTGAATGTACCCAAATTGATTGAATGATCAACTTGTGTACAACCAGCCTGTGGGATTTTACATGCGATTATTGCTAGCAGCTCTTATATCTGCTATAAATAATCCCCTGTCCCTCCCGGCCGAGAGAACACAATGATGGAGGAATCAAGCCATTTTCTTTCCTGCAACCCATGGCTGTAAGAAAGAAATTCACGAGTGTAGCCCTATAAAAGTTTGTGGTTGGGGGGGGGGGGGATCACTGAAACCAGCACTACACTAGAAAACATTACAACCTGGAGATGTGAATAGTAGAGGATGCTGGAGGGAGGTCATACTGTACTTAGGAAAGATAAGCAGCTGGTTGACAAGGTTCTAGGTGATAGGTAAAGGGGCTGGAGAAGATGGACTAGCATACCTTTTACTAAAAGTGCGTTCTTTTTAGCTAGACCAGTTTGTACAATCAAAATTCTTTGGAGTTATCCTTTCAGCTACATTAAAAGATTTGAATTATATTTGCCAGGCCAACTGGCACCCAACCTAGATTTTCCTGAGCCAAAGTGGCCGACCTACAAATGTTATCCCCACAACAGTTTTTGCAGAATTGGGATTATAATGGTCTCACTTTCAGATTATTCTGTACACTGCATACTTAATATCCAAACCTTTTAAAATGGCAAGAAATTATGAAATTATCTGTATAGGTACATTACTTGCATATAGTTATTTTATTTATTATTTTCACTAATATAGTGCAAAAATATTTCACATACCTTTACATGGAACTCTCATTCAATATAAAACTGTCTTTAAAGAGAGAGAATAGCATATTTTCAGTGAGCATGTATTTTTAGCAATTATTGTAGTGTTTGCTTTAAACTAGTATAAGGTGCTTTTCACATTTTTGCATACTTGTTCTTCCATATTTTGTTTACTGTGTTGTATTAACATTTGTAGACATCTAAATGTACTGCTTTATCTGCCAAATGATTTGTAATTCTGTGCAGCCACGTTTGTTGTTCAAAAATCATTGTCAGATAGCACACCCAGGAGAGAGACACTACTTTCTACCTCCACATCCCCAGACTGCTGATGGGACTTTTATTAACTCAGCTCACTATGCTCTCTCTTTCTGTCTGCATTTATTTCCTATTTAAACATAGCATATACAGTACAATATGACTGTTGAGAAGCATAGGCATAATAATGATACAGGTAAAATGCACAAGGTTACCTTGCCCATATTTCTTTAAAAAGAAAACACCATAACTTGGTTAGAAGGGGAAGGCCAAAACATTATTTATTTAAAACAGTAAAACAGTCTTCAAACATAATACAAACAGCAACAGGCCTAAGAAACAAAACAGATGGCAGTCACAGTTCAGCAGCGAGCACTAATTAGGAAACATAAGGGCTTGTCCTAACCATACACTCAGGGTGGCAATCAGATAACCCATGTCACATAGAGGGCATAATTAAATACAATTTGGTTGTTGGTAAAGTAAAAGCCTACCACAGACTTTATTGACACTGTGCCCCACTAAAGTCAGCACCAGTTCAATAACATAGCACCATTACTGGGCCAGAAATGCAGTTAGCCAGATTTTACAATTTCTGACCAAACTAAAAAAAAAAATAAAGAAGGGGGCACAGCAATGAGCTAGGTCAATTTTAATGCTGTTAATTAACCAGTTATTTGACTATAGCCTGGGCTGGACATTCGTCGCTCTAGATGGACGCCATATGACGTCCTCCCAGAATGTGCATTCTGCACACCCCATGGTCCGTGCTGCGGTGCGATCTGTCACTAGCTGTGTCCACCGGACCAATACAGGACCAATACAGGCGGTCCCCGGGTTACGAACAAGTTAGGGACTGTAGGTTTGTTCTTATGTTGAATTTGTTTGTAAGTCAAAACAGTACATTTCTAAGTGTAACTCCAGCCTGTGCAGTGATGTGGGATGTTCAAGGTGCTTCTGCGCATGCAGTCATGCTATTTGGGGCTCTTGTGGCCATGCAGTACTGCAGTGTGGGATGTGTCCGGCGCTGCAAGATGCAAGATATGACTGATCAGTGTACCACTGCCGGTATCATGTGATCGCTGTGATCAATCACAGCAGATCACATGACAATTGTGCACAATGAATGGCTTTTGACTATTGTGTTGATCTCTGTGATTGGTCACAGTGATCACATGGTACAGACAGGGCTAGTCACAGTCCATATGTACCATGTGATTAGCTGTTGTCAATCACAGCCAACCACAATAGTAAACACTGAATGAATACATTTCATTCACTAAAAATTGTTGTTTATAGCAGTGAAATTCACTGGTTTACGTAGCCATAATTTTAAAACACTGTACAGGCAGTCCCTGAGTTACGAACATCTGAGTTACGTATGACTCCTACTTACGAACAGAGGCAGCGTGACAGCACTGCGCTCCACACTGGTCCTGGATATAGCCGAGCAACCATCTTGCAGCACTGGACACATCCCACACTGCAGTACTGCATTACCACAAGAGCCCCAAATAGCATGACTGCATGCGCAGAAGCACCCAAAACATCCCACATCACTGCACAGGCTGGAGTTACACTTAGAAATGTACTGTTCCGACTTACAAACAAATTCGTCACAAGTTCGTAACCCGGGGACCACCTGTATTGGTAACACTGTATTGCTCTGGTCACAGTGTGTAATAAGAAAAAAAAATGTAATAAAAAGAAAAGAAAAAAAAATGTTAAAAATTATTTTAATTTGTTTGTTTGTTTTTTTTAAATTATATACCATCAGCAGTCAGTGTCCCTGATCACTGCCACACCGGTTATATGATGATACTGTACTGCACCGGTGACAGCATGTAAGAAAAAAAACACTGTTTTAAATTTGTTCATTTCCAAAAAATTGTGACAAAAAATTACAACTTCAAAAAATTCACCATGCATCCTACTAAATAGCATGGACTATCTACTTTCTAAAAAGGGGTCATTTTTACTGTCCTGGTGCTTTCGGGCCTCAAGAAATAACATAGGCCATCAGCACATCAGGAATGATCAATTTTTAGATATACAGTATCTCACAAAAGTGAGTATACCCCTCACATTTTTGTAAATATTCTATTATCTTTTCATGTGACAACACTGAAGAAATGACACTTTGCTACAATGTAAAGTAGTGAGTGTATGCTTGTAAAACAGTGTAAATTTGCTGTCCCCTCAAAATAACGCAACACACAGCCATTAATGTCTAAACCGCTGGTAACAAAAGTGAGTACACCCCTAAGTGAAAATGTCCAAATTGGAGCCAAAGTGTCAATATTTTGTGTGGCTACCATTATTTTTCAGCACTGCCTTAACCTCTTGGGCATGGAGTTCACCGGCGCTTCACAAGTTGCCACTGGAGTCCTCTTCCACTCCTCCATGATGACATCACAAAGCTGGTGGATGTTAGAGACCTTGGGCTCCTCCACCTTCCGTTTGAGGATGCCCCACAGATGCTCAATAGGGTTTAGATCTGGAGACATGCTTGGCCAGTCCATCACCTTTACCCTCAGCTTCTTTAGCAAAGCAGTGGTCATCTTGGAGGTGTGTTTAGGGTCATTATCATGTTGGAATACTGCCTTGCGGCCCAGTCTATGAAGGGAGGGGACCATGCTATGCTTCAGTATGTCACAGTACATGTTGGCATTCATGGTTCCCTCAATGGACTGTAGTTCCCCAGTGTTGGCAGCACTCATGCAGCCCCAGACAATTACACTTCTACCACCATGCTTGACTGTAGGCAAGACACACTTGTCTTTGTACTCCTCACCTGGTTCCCCCCACACACGCTTGACATCATCTGAATCAAATAAGTTTATCTTTGTCTCATCAGACCACAGGACATGGTTCCAGTAATCCATGTCCTTAGTCTGCTTGTCTTCAGCAAACTGCAGGCTTTCTTGTGCATCACCTTTAGAAGAGGCTTCCTTTTGGGACGACAGCCATGCAGACCAATTTGATGCAGTGTGTAGTGTATGGCCTGAGCACTGAGAGGCTGACCCCCCCGCCCCTTCAACCTCTGCAGTAATGTTGGCAGCACTCATACGTCTATTTCCCAAAGACAACCTCCGGATATGATGCTGAGCATGTGCACTCAACTTCTTTGGTTGACCAAGGCAAGGCCTGTTCTGAGTGGAGCCTGTCCTGTTAAACCAGATGGTCTTGGCCACCGTGCTGCAGCTCAGTTTTAGGATCTTGGCAATCTTCTTATAGCCTAGGCCATCTTTATGTAGAGCAGCAATTCTTTTTTTCAGATCCTCACCAAATTTAACATACCTGCTCCCCGTTCACACCTGAGACCTTGTAACACTAACGAGTCACATGACACGGGGGAGGGAAAAGGGTTCATTGGGCCCAATTTGGACATTTTCACTTAGGGGTGTACTCACTTTTGTTGCCAGCGGTTTAGACATTAATGGCTGTGTGTTAAGTTATTTTGAGGGGACAGCAAATTTACACTGTTATACAAGCTCTACACTCACTACTTTACATTGTAGCAAAGTGTCATTTCTTCAGTGTTGTCACATGAAAAGATATAACAAAATATTTACAAAAATGTGAGGGGTGTACTCACTTTTGTGAGATACTGTATGCACCATAGTTTGTAGACTCTATAACTTTCCTACAGACTAAATAATATACACTGATTTGGGTTATTGTCAACAAATAAATGTAGCAGAATGCAGTTTAGCCTAAATGTATGAAGAAAGCTTGTGTATTTGCAACACTTGCAACAAGTTTTTTTGTTTCTTTTTTAATTTTCAGTTAGTTAGAAAAAAAAAAAAAAAGTAGTGAATAAATACCACCAAACGAAAGATATATTTGTGTGAAAAAGATGATAAAAATTTCATACAGATAAAGTGTTGCATGACCGTGGAATTGTCATTCAAAGTGCGACAGCACTGAAAGCTAAAAATTGGCCTGGGCAGGAAGAGGGTGAATGTGCCCACTATTAAAGTGGTTAAATCAACACGAACCCTCCCTAGGTTGTTACTGCTGGCAAGAATAACATAAACAATGGAACTGGAAACGTATTAAAGTAACTGGAAACATTCCATCACTAACTGGGACAAGCAAAAAAGCTGGGTATACACAGACCAAAAATTTTGTCTGTGTGCATCCCTGTCTGTTTAACATCTAACATGTTGCTTCTGTTGTACAATCCTGCTGAAAAGCCCGCATTCAATCAGTGCTTGCAGCCAATGGTTATAGTGCTGATCTGTATATTCTAATGCGAGGAGGGGGCACTGTCAAAATACCAGAATAGAATATTCGGGGGATCCCTGAATCCATATCGCCTGTGTGAATGCAGAGGTCAGTGTTTTTTCATTCAATGCACTGTTTGAACAAAAAAAAAGAAAAACGTCCATGTATACCCCGCTTTAACAGTGAGTACCACACCAATGTATTCTGGCTATCTCAAAAGGGATGCTTAAGTTTCTTCTGTAGTAAAGTTGTTCAGAACAGATGTGGTGGAGATGTTGCCAGGACTAGCAGCATGGAGGAGCAAAGAATTGGGAAAGTAAATATTCTTTTTTATGCCCCCTAGACATATATATATTAATACTGTGCTGCATAAGATGCTATAAGTGAAAATCAATCCATATAATCATGTGCAAAAATGCAAAAAACGAATAAGTGCTACATTTTACAAACAATGTTCATAAAAGTGCCCTATCCAAATTGTAAATGATAATAACAGTATAAAGTGAAAAAACTACATGCTATGTGTACTCTTTCTGTACAAAAAAAAGTGTCCAGTTTATTTTTTTTCATTATTTAAAGGGTTTGTTAACCCATATATATAAGACTTTGCCAGCCCCTCTATTAGAGGCTAACATAGCACACTGTGTCAGTAGTTTTAAAAAACGAGCGCTGTAAATACCTAATTTGAGCTGTCTTCAGGCCGTCCCATCACTCGCGGCCACTTTCCAGCTCCGATACATTGCTTCTGAGGGAGGGGCCGTGATCTCCCTCTGATGTCAGCTGGGGAGATCACGTGGCCACTCGTCTCCTCCGCAGAAGCCCTGTCTCATAACTGTAAAGCGGCCGCAAGTCACCTGACCGGCCTGAAAACAGCTCACATTAGGTATTTACAGTGTTCGTTTTTGAAAACTAATGACACAGTTTGCTATGCAAGCCTCTAATAGAGAGGCTGGCAGTGAAAATTTTTTAATTCTATTTTACAAGAATAGCGGCGGGGGGGGGGGGTCTGACGGGCCAGAAGCAGACACAGAGGGGGATGACAGGCAGGAAGGAGGGGGGAGAGAGGAGAGCGGAGCAGGGCAGCCTATCACGGAGGGTGGCACTTTGACCACAGTGGTCAGGGCGGAGCTGCCCTGGTTATCGTGGTCTGTTTAGATGGGGCATACAGGAAGTGCAATGTTCAGGGTTTTTTTTTTTACAGTTTAGAGGGGAGCAGATTACATAGCACAAGCGCTGTTCTGTGTAATCAGCTTTAAGGGACCAGGATCTGCATATTTTTTGGGGGTTAACAAACACTTTGGGTCAGTTGCCAACAGATAAATCTCATATCATAATTTCCACCAGATATTGATTTAACACCCCAAGTGGTGACCTGCCATATAGAATACGCTTTGTGTGAACTCTGCGCTGTTCTGTAAATCTGTGAATCTGCCAAGCTAGCCCACTTTCAAGAGAGTTCCATACACATGAGGAGGAAATAAGACGAAGCATATGTAAAGTAAACCCGTTTATTAAAAATAAACATAGAAATAATACATTTTAAGTTTCCCAGAGGAAAGGGGAAGATAGTTAGACTGCTGGTTTGGTTTAGTATTTCTTATTAGGTGATGTGGTGGCTTAATTCCCTTAGTGGACCACAATATTCGCTTACAAAATTTTCTTGCCATAGGGAATACCCTTCCAGAAAAAACCAGGTGAACAAATGTGATTGTATTTGGTAAAGTTTTAACTTCTCCCTTTTTTGCTATCTGAAAAATGTGCATAAGGTCTCATATATCCTGCGGCAAACAAAAAATCTAGTTTTTGGAGCCTATATCTATGCCAAGAAATGAAAGAACATGGTTGATTTTGCATCCAATGGTATACCAAATTCCCTACAATTGTCCTCAAAAATGTAGATAAGATTCTGTCACGAGGACCATCCATTCAAGAAGGGTTCTGAACATCCTGAAGTAATAGCAAGCTATAGCATGGCTCATGGGGAGGCACGTGTTAATGAAAAAGTCACTGTTAGAAGAATGCCCCAGAGTCTACCTTTCTCAAACCAAAAATAAGATAACATAAAATATGACACAAAAGAAAATATCTAGTATAATGAATGATACAAAAAAAAACATTTGAGAAGACATAAGACCCTTGGGTTTTTTTTACTAAAACTAGAGAGTGCAAAATCTGGTGCAGCTGTGCATGGTAGTCCATCAGCTTCTAAATTCAGCTTGTTCAATTAAGCTTTGACAAAAAAACCCGAAAGCCTATTGATTTCTATGCAGAGCTGCACCAGATTCTGCACACTCCAGTTTTAGTACATCAACCCCATGGGCTCAGTATATGCAAATTAAGGTGTGTTCTTAATGCTATATATGTAACGATGTTCAATAGGTTCTCAAAGTCTGGAACTTCTTACTTTTCTCTAACTTCCTCCTGTTCTTTCTTGTTATAATGTTGTATGGCTGTATACTTTATATGTCTTTTACACTACTACATAACACTGTAGTTCTCATTGAGAAGTTATTTTAAAGTGGTTGTAAACCCTGTTACACCACTTTTACCTACAGGTAAGCCTATAATAAGGCTTACCTGTAGGTACCGTGAATATCTCCTAAACTTGCACAGTTTAGGCACATCGGCACATGTGCACTGAAGAAACGGCCCGCTCAGGCCGTTTCTTCAGTAACCATGCTACTGGTCAATCACAGCGTGATTTTTTGTTTCTGAGTTTACAACCACTTTAAAACCAAAGCAATTGATAAAAGATGATTGAACATGTATTGGTGTTATTCACTTTGGAAAAATGTCTTCAAATGCATTACAGCTTGTAACTCTATAAAAACCTTTTGATTATCTGATACTTGTTTTCTATATGGAGATTTTAAACTGTATTTATTAAAATATATTGAACAGAAAAGTCACAGTTAAATACGCATCCAAGTAAGTGAAAACAGTCTAGGTGTACCGGGAGAAGGTGGAAAGTGAATTTGATTCCAGCCTTTGCCAGGAACAAGCCAGCTCTGTCTAGTCTAATCAAGACCTGTTAAAAGAATGCATATCTTTGTGTAGTTTGTCAGCAACAACCTTTTCCAACTGTTATCCAATATGGTGGATTTAACAGATGGACTAAAAGGTATCAAAAAACATATGTAAAACCCTTCACAAAGAATACTATCCTTTTTTTTAGATGTGTATCTATCTAGTTACATCCTTGCTATGCTCACTGGTGTCCTCTAGCTAATGAAGCTCACACTTTGTATCTGACAGATGGGAAAAAAATCTGCAAGCAGTGCACCATTTTTATTTTATTTTTTATTTCTTTCAGGTACTTATATAGCGCCGTCAATTTACGCAGCGCTTTACATATACATTGTACATTCACATCAGTCCCTACCCTCAAGGAGCTTATAATCTAAGGTCCCTAACTTGTATTCATACATACTAGGGACAATTTAGACAGGATCCAATTAACCTACCAGCATGTCTTTGGAGTGTGGGAGGAAACCGGAGTACCCGGAGGAAACCCACGCAGGCACAGGGAGAACATGCAAACTCCAGGCAGGTAGTGTCGTGGTTGGGATTCAAACCAGCGACCCTTCTTACTCTGCAGTGGTTTTTATTGAAAAGCCAACATACTCCTTTTTTAGCAGTTGCTGATGCTCCAGAGGTAGTACTTTAAAGATGAACTTCTGGGGCCAGAGATAATCTCCTCTGTGTCCAAAGTGTAAGGTACATCAGGGCAACTTTATTCATATGATCTGGCGATGCCCAAAAGTTGAACGCTGTTGGGCTGACCTCCTGCAGCTTATCTCTGATCTAGCTCAGGTGCCTATACCTTCAACCCCTTTGGTGTGCCTTCTGGGAGCAATTGATGTTGAAATGTATCCAAAGGGTGTATATATCATGATCACCAGGTTACTGTACCTGGCTAGAAAGCTTATAGCCCTAACTGGATAGCATCTACCATACCTACCAAAAACCAATGGGTTGCCTATATGAATTCCCTTCTTCTCAGGGAACAACTGGCCTACCGTCATAGGAATGCTGCGTCAAAGTTTAATCTTATATGGTAACCTTGGCTGAATACCTAGTATTGCCCCACCACAGCTAGTGATGGATAGACATCTACGACTCTAACCCATCGAGAGTCACAAAAGGTTCTCTTTTCTTTTTGTTCATTTTTGTTGAATGGGTACTTACTTCTTTGCATCGGACAACTGACTTACTATATCCCATAAACAAGTGTTCAATTTCCTAGTTTTATGCTATGTATACTGATCTCATGACAGAAAGTGTTTGGGATACATTTTACTATGCACAACATGACTGACTGCTGTTCAATCCTTATAAGTGATAGACACATTGTATCATTTGATATGTCCCTAAATATGTTTAGATGTATGGTCACTTTCTGTTATAACAAATAATAATGATAAAAAAGTTTTGATTAAAAAAAAAAAAAAAAAAAAAAAAAGATGAACTTCAGCAGCAAAGACAAATAAGGGTACATTAACAACAGCCATAGGCTTCCATCTTTGCAATCAATAAAGGTATTTACAGTCAGTCATTTTTTCCCTGACTTGTGTGTCATAGTTAAACCAGCACTGTCCACTGTAAACTATTTAAATACCCTAAATTAAATCTAAATAACAAAATGATGAGTCATTGTGAAGGGAGCTGCCAGAGCAGTGCCCACCATCCCACAGCTGTATGGCCCTCTATTGCTCTGACCAGGGGCACACTGTGGGCTGGGGCTGAAATGGTTTGAGGCTTGGCTCAGGCACCTGGTTAGCAGGCCTTTGGACTTTTGAGAGTGGAGCATTGGCAGAGGACAGAGTCAGGAGCAGGAGAAGGCCTCCTCTCTATAGCGCTCTCTAAAATGCTGCACCAGACTCTCCATGGAGGTAGGGGACAGAAGGGTAACAATGGAGAGGGGGGAGATTATGGTAAAAAAACACACACAAAAAAAAGACAAAAAGACAAAAATAATGAAGGCATGACCAGAAAGTGGATGCTTGAATCCTTTGAAGCTTGGTAGCTTGTCCCCTGGATCCTCAAAAGCCTACCCAAAACATGATATCGTAGAGGACCACAACTATCCTCTCCCCAAATATTGGGGGCCAATGATAGGTAAAAAGAGTTGGGTGCAACAAGTTTGTAAAGCCTGCCAAGCTTCCAGCAGCCAACAGCCCCCTCTCATAAAGGACCAAAAGAATTGTTTGGCCTCTCCTAAATTACACAGTAAAGAAAAATGTGGCCTGGCATAACCACCTTGACAAGCCTCCATCCCTATTGTATACATAGACAAGGCCTGGCTTGCAGTCTCCGCTCTAATTCATCCCAAAGGTGTTCTATCGGGTTGAGGCCAGGACTCTGCACAAGCCAGTCATGTTCCTCCACCCCAAACTTGCTTACCCATGTCTTTATGGTCCTTGCTCTGTGCACTGGTCCAAATCATTTGGTGGCGGTAGGATTATGGTGTAGGGTTGTTTTTCAGCGGTTGGTCTTGGCCCCCTAGTTCCAGTGAAGGGAACTCTTAAGGCATCAGCATACCAAGACATTTTGGACAATTTCATGCTCCCAAATTTGTGGGAACAGTTTGGGGATGGCCCCTTCCTGTTCCAACATGACTGCGCACCAGTGCATAAAGCAAGGTCCATAAGGACATGGATGAGCAAGTTTTGGGTGGAGGAACTTTACTGGCCTGCACAGAGTCCTGACCGCAACCTGATAGAACTATTTTGGGATGAATAAGAGCGGAGACTGCGAGCCAGGCCTTCTCGTCCAACATCGGTGCCTGACCTCACAAATGCGCTTCTGGAAGATTCCCATAGACACACTCCTAAACCTTGTGGACAGCCTTCCCAGAAGAGTTGAAGCTGTTGTAGCTGCAAAGAGTGGGCCAACTCAATATTGAACCCTACGGACTAAGACTGGGATGCCATTAAAGTTCATGTGCGTATAAATATTAATTCCCTTTAATGAGTAGCTATGTTTTATAACTGACTGCTACAGTATTTGCTTCTGTATAATCTCATAGTAAAAGAGAAATCAAGTACAGAAAACTTCTCTGTGCCTTTTTCTATTTCTTCTATATCACAGTCATTTCAGTTTAGGTGCACACATGTAACGCAGTGGTTCAGCAGCTGGCAAATGGGCATGGTTGTCCCCTAGAGAGCAATAGAAAAATAATACGCAGCCACAATGCTGTGTTTATATTTTATTGTTTAGCCTCGATACCCACATCTGAAATATCCCAATGTATTTCTTATCTGTGACCTTCAAGCGCTGATGCTTTATCAGTGTTTCCTTTGAGATCACAGATGACCTTCATTTGATATCTCTGAGCCCTGACCTGTCTGAGTGATCGGCTCAAAAAAGAATACATATGTTGAGCAGCGATGGAGTCTGCAGTAGGGGTAAGTGAATTATTTACAAAAATTTGAGTTGACACCTTTTATCAAATGTGGAAAGATGAAGACAAAACAGCTGCTATTGCTGTCGTAAGCAATCTGCTGGTGATTGAATAAAAGTGTCAAGAAAATGGCTGCTTGATGGCCTTTTGTTCTCTCTCATCCAGCTTGATGTTAGTTTGAGCTGTCAGTTAGGAATCACGGCAGTGTGATTTATCAATAGGCAGCATGACCTTGTAATCTAACGTGTGCTTGAACTAGAGGACAGCACCCTCTGCCGAAATACATGTTGTCTTCTCTCGCACATTTATATACAAAATCGAGTATCACCGTAATTTCACAAATAACGTTATTTGTTTACTTCAACAGGACAGATACAGCAAAACACTGAAGGCATGCCAGGTGACTTCCAGTTAAAATTGTTTTCTTTGGGAGTGCTATGTCCTAATGCAGATATGAAATTAATTATCATTCTGTACAGAATATTAACTTTAAATCTGCTGAACCCCAATGCACTGCAGGTGTGCATTTTTCATATGCTGGCGGAAAAGGAGAAAAAAAAAACTTTTTTTTTTTTTTTTTTTTTTTTTTTTTATATCTGTGTAGCAAGCTGTGATTATTTTATTGCTGGGAGTGGTGGGATTTGAATAGTAAAACACACACAAATAAGAAAAAAAAAAAAAATGAAACCGTAACGAAATGTCAGATTTGTAAATAAACAAACTGAAATGATAAAATGTTATTTGTATAATTTAATATAATGATTTTGCTTACTGTGTGTTAACTCTAAATTAGATTTGAACCAAAAAAAATTAGTCAGAAAAAACCCCACATAAAACAGGTCTCTCTCAGCAGCCTCCCTTGGGTCTTGGGTGTTGTTGACTAAAAACTTTTTTTTTATATATTATACCAAATTAGTTTCAAATACAAGATAAAGCTCTATCATATTTCCTGCTGTCATCAGCACTAGAGGGAGCACTTTAAGAGCAGTGAGATTTTCCTATTTTTATATATGTTTTTTTTTTTTTCATTTGAATGCTGTTGCAGCTGGAAGAAAAGGCTTAGATATGCAGCTAAGTTTCACTATGTATGGGCCAACCGAGCAGGTGATGTATCACGTACAATTGCCATTGGGTGGTTTTGACCTGTGTACATTATGTAGGCATGCTAGCACAGCCCCTTAAACCTATGGTTGACCAGATCAGAGCTGCCACTTGCTTGGTTATATCTGACTGGCCACAAGTAAAATATTATTAGCTGGGGTACGCTGTCACTGCTAGTGATGGGCAAATGTGCTTGGTTTTGATTTGCAGGCTGTTCAGCAAACTCATTGTAAAATTTTCAAATTGTAAAATCAATGTGAAGTCTCAAAGAAAATGAACGGACGGCATGCTGATGATGTCACCAATGCTAAAAAGAATTTCATCCAGTAACAAAGGTTCCCAACGTAGCATTCAGCCTGTCATTCTCTTCAAATAATGTGAACTCCCCTGAAGTCAATGGGAAGCAAATCTTGAAAAGCAATGCTCTTCATTTTTAAGGCAAGAGTTTGTCAAACAAAGGGCATAAGGAGCTGGGAACTGTACCAGTGCAAAAACAAATCTTAAAAAAAAAATCCAATTGAGCAGGGAGCAGTTTTTTATATTTTTATGAAGGCTTAAGGTAAAATCTTAAAAATGCACAAATCCATTAAATAAAATGCTTAGTGGATGTTTTTCACTGGCAGAGCCAATTTGTTTTTTTTTTTGTACACACATTAACCACTTAAGGACCGGGCCTATTTTTCAGATTCGGTGTTTACAAGTTAAAATCATTTTTTTTTTTGCTAGAAAATTACTTAGAACCCCCAAACTTGCGCCCGCTCGTGGAATGGCAACAAACTTTTACCCTTAAAAATCTCCATAAGTGACATTTAAAAATTTCTACAGGTTACAAGTTTTGAGTTACAGAGGATGTCTGGGCTAGAATTATTGCTCTTGCTCTAACAATAGCGGCGATACCTCACATGTGTGGTTTGAACACCATTTTCATATGCGGGCGCTACTTTTATTATTATTTATTTTACTTTTCTTTTTTTCTATTTTTTTGACACTGTTCTTTAAAAAAAAAAAAAAAAAAAAAATGGGTCACTTGTATTCCTTTTACAAGGGATGTAAACATCCCTTTTAATAGAAAAAAAAAAAGCACGACAGGACCTCTTCAATTTACACTAAAATGTAATTTAAAAAAAATGTAATTTGAAAAAAATAGCCAGCCTGTGAGGGGAGAGGTCGCGATTGTTTCCGCCGCTACCGGCAGCTCCGGTAAGCGGCGGAGACCACCAGAGCGCAGAGGGAGGGGATCACTTTTCCTGCCCCTGATAAAAGTGATCTGCCATAGAGACCACTTTTATCTGAAAGAGGACTGCCCGCTGAAGAAGAGGATACCGGGGTTATGGCAGCTATCTGCTGCCATAACAACAATATTCCTCATCAAAGTGGTTAAAAAATAATTTTGGGCCAAAATATTAGTTAAAACCCCTAAACAGTATACATTTTCTGAAAGCAGAGACCCCAGAGAATCAAATGGTGTAGTTTCAATTTTTTTTTTTGTCACATGATACCAAGTGCAAATTTTCAGTAAAAACTAAAAAAAAACCATTAATTTTAGTGTACACAAATTTTAATATATTATCAAATATTTTGTTAAAATGTAAAAGATTAAGTTGCACCAAGTGAATTGCTACCCAACATGTCCAGCTGTAAAATTTCCATATCAAACTCTTTAAAAGCCCGTAAAGTGATTGTAAAGTCTCGTTAAAAAAAATAAAAAATAACAAACAAGTTATACTTACCTCTTCTGTGCAGTTGGTTTTGTACAGAGCAGCCCGGATCCTCCTCTTCTCGTGTCCCTCTTCAAAGCTCCTGGTCCCTCCTTCCTGATGAGTGCCCCCACAGCAAGCAGCTTTCTATGGGGGCACCTGAGCCGAGTCACAGCTCCCTGTGTCCATTCAGACACGGAGCCCCGACCCGCCCTGCCCCTCTCTCTCCTGATTGGCTAACTGACTTTAAATGACAGCCGTGGGAGCCAATGGCATCAGTGCTGTGTCACAGCCAATCAGGAGAAGAGTAACTGACAGCTAAGACACTTGTGGACATTGCTGGAGAGAGATGGGGCTCAGGTAAGTAATTAGGGGGTGCTGGAGCTGAATCTAGTAAAGCCCTCCATGCCTGCATCTGCCTCACTTTATTTCACACTTTTTGCATAAGAGAGCATGTTGGGAAACGTTTATTGGATTTACTGAAGGTCATAACCTCCAGGCCCATGGCCACAATATTTGTGCCCGTCACGTAAAGGAGAATGAGCGTAGATGGATCCTCAGGAGCCCCTTTTGGAACCATGGCTCTGGCAATTTGTTGCAATTGAGCTGTGCTTCTGGGTTCTTAATAACTAGGGGAGATCAGCAAATGGACGTTCACTGGTCTCCCTTCCATCCCTCAAATGCCTCGGTGTTCACCTTAGAGCCAACATTCGGCTTGTCAGATTTAAACACACTTCCAGTTGTTATAGCAGCAGCTAGAATAGGTTTGCCTGAAGAGATGAGTTTTCAGGGACCGTACAAAGACAAATAGAGCCACAAATAATTGCACAGGTTGGGGTAAGGAATTCCACAGAATGGTAGCAGCTCTGGAGACATTCTGGATGTGAGCATGAGAGGAAGAAGGTGATGGTGGAGCTAGAGAGCAGGAGTGAAGTAGGAGGTTTGCTTGATATTTTGAGATGTGATAATGTTGGAGATGTAGAGTTGACTAAAGTGTTGTGGATGGCTTTGTAAGATGTTGTTAATATTTTAAATTTTATTTGTTGGGCGATCGAAAGTCAGTGAAGGGATTGGCAGAGAGAGGGGAAAGAGATATTCAGCCCCCTCCACTGTGAATGAGTATCCCTGGTCACAAAAAATGTAATAGTAAATAAATACTTATCAGGATAAAGTCCAGTTTAAAAAAAATATCCAGCAGTGTCCATCATTGATCAATTCATCCAGCAATATAAATCTAGCAGACGGTCATGCAAAGCTGGTTAGGACAGTGCTAAAAGTGGAAAAAGTAGTACACCAAAGAAGGCATTTTTTCCAGGGCCAGGGGGAAAAAGAAGACAAATGAAGACTATTGCCCCGTACACATGGTCGGATTTTCCGATGGACATTGTCCGATCGGAGCGTGTTGTCGGAAATTCCGACCGTGTGTGGGCTCCATCGGACATTTTCCATCGGATTTTCCGACATACAAAGTTGGACAGCAGGAGATAAAATTTTCCGACAACAAAATCCGATCGCGTCAATTCCGACCGTGTGTGGCCTGTTCCGACGCACAAAGTGCCACGCATGCTCAGAAGAAATTCCGACACGGGACAGCTCGTTCTGGTAAACTTAGCGTTCGCAATGGATACAGCACTTTCGTCACGCTGCAATGTTAAAAATGGTTTAATACAGCGCACTCTCTTCTTCTTTATAATGTGACAAGAATTAAGTCATTTTGCTGCTCATATTCACACACACTTCTCACAAACTTCTTTCGTTACTATTTATCGGGATTCCCTCAATATATTTTGATTTCTCACATCTGACAACATATTTTTTTTTTTTGACTTTAATGTAGAATCTTTTTTTGTGTTTCTCTTTTTTAATTTTTTTTTTTGGTGCTTTTGATTTGTACTCCCGAAAATGTTTGTGTGTTTTTTGTGACAAGTTCCCACAACACCATTGATATGCTGTTCTATTTAATCTGTAGGAGATTGTTTGGTGTTGTTGTCCCTTGTTAATTTCACATTTTATGTTAGAAATGTACCTGAATCCTCACCAACAAACTGTCCTTTTTGGATGAAAACACACACAGGAGAGTAGAATTTACCTAAAAATATTTTATTAAGGGGTCACAACTATAAACAAAGAGGGAGGCAACGTTGGAGAAACTGCAGAAGTGGGCGAAGCCTTGGACCCCCAGGGCAGACATCAATTATTTAAAAGCAAAATTGGTGGCCTGAGGAGTCCTTATCTAAGGGAGGGCAGTCTGGTCCAGAAGTCCCAGAGATCCGGAAAGCAGCAGATGACATCTGTGTCCCCAGGCTGTGGTCATACGAGAGACTGCATCTTCTGTCAGACCAGACTGAACCCAGGGTCATCACTCTTTGGTCTTCCTTCCACGCCTCCTTCCACGCTGTGGCTGTGGTGGTGGAGTTGTGGCAGCAGGAGGAAGAGGAGGAGGAGGATCGTCGATCTCAATGACATCCGTCTTGTGTGTCAGTTCCCCACTCTCCCCCTTACGAAGGACTTTATAAATCAGGTCCTCAGAGATATTGCGTTGGCCCTCCTGCATGCCCAGCAATTTGGTGGCAGCCATGCAGGCAAAGGCCTCTTCAGGACTGGGGAAGGCTCTGAGGGACGCCGAAGCCTCCTGGATCAGCCTGTATGCTGAATCCTGCACAGGACTGGGAGTGGCCTTCCTGGCTCGTTTATGTGGCAGGCGGAGGGGAGGAACCTGAGACTCAGTCAGGCTGCGACTTGTCCCAGGCTTCTCTTGGCTGACACTTAGCCCCGCCTCCTCCTGGCTGCCACTAATCCCCGCCTCCTCCTGGCTGACACTAATAATCCCCGCCTCCTCCTGGCTGACACTAATAATCCCCGCCTCCTCCTGACTGCCACATTCCACAGCCTCCTCCTGGCTGAGGTCTTCCTGTGTATGAAAAAGGGACATAGTTTTAGTTTTTTTTACATCAATCACACACAATTTTCACCTCCTGACTGCTGCAAATTCAATGTTAACAAATATAACAGACTATCCTTCTGAGCCCAGCATTTTGCATTCTTGTCCCAATTTTGGGTGACCACTACTGTCTATTGATATGTAAAACACTTTTTTTAATCAGCAATTAATGATCAATAATAACATCTAGTAAACATCATTTATTTATTGCCCAGAAATATGTCGAAGAATGCTATACCTGACTCCAGCTGGGCTCCTCCACTTCTTCCTGGCTGGAAGGCCCAGGTTGGACATCGGAAGCCTCAGCTGGGGTGGAAGGAAGAGTGGAAGGAAGAGTGGAGAGGGATTCCCTGACTTCAGTGTGGTCTGACAGAAATCGCAGTCTCTCATAGTACCACAGCCTGGGGACATAAATGTCATCTGCTGCAGCTCTGGACCTCTGGGAATCTGTGACCTTCTTGCGCTCCCTAAGATAAGTGCTCCTCAGGCCACCAATTTTAGCTTTTAAATAAGGGATGGTTGCTGTGGGGACCACTGGCTTCACCAACTCCAGCAGTTTCTCCAGCGCTGCCTGCCTCTTCTGTTTGTGATTATAGTGGGGGTGTCTCACTTGCCACAGACAGGGCAGCTCCCTGTACTTGTCAATAAACAGGGGCAGGAAATTGTGGTCGTTGAACCCATCCATTTTCTCTGCAAGACACAACACAAGACAAACCCTAATGTCAGGCCAAACTCCCCTAATCTTGTTACAATATAGGCTTCCATTTCGAAGCAGTATAGGCCCAAGTTTAGATCCTACCTTCGTTAGCACGATCGGCGTCTCCGATGCTCCTTCCTCCGCTCACAGATCGTACGTAAGACACACGCGTTACGATTTATACACACTGCGCATGCGTATAAATCCGCCCGCCCCTGACGTTCTTTCTATTCTATTCCCCGCCCCTTTTCGTTCGGCGCAGTGGAGGAAGAGCACATGGCGGATAGACAGCAGGATAGTTCTAATTACAGCAACGAGGAGGAGGAGGAGGAGGAAAGGCCGGAGCCTGAAACGTCCCGATCCAGAAAGAGATTAAAGGATTCAAATATGTCCTTTGGGGAGATGTTGGAGATGGTGGACATCCTGAAGAAGGCCGACTATGATGGAAAGTATGGGCCTTACCCCAACCACAATGTCCGAAAGGCCAAGATCATGGCGAAAGTGGTCAGAAGTCTGCACCGGAAATTCAGGGTAAGACGATCGAAAGATCAGCTCAGGAAGCGGTGGTCGGACCTGAAATTACGAGAACATGAGCAGTACAGAAAGATCCGGAGAGTGCTGCAAAAAAGTAAGTAGTTGTGCTGTGTTCCTATTGTTCTTGTGTTTATTACGTTCGTGCTGCTCCATGTGCTTTTAGGAACTGTTGTACAGTTTAAAATGGCAACTTTCATGTTCATGGGCACATTATTCGTTCGGATCACACATTTTTATTTCGGACGATAAAATACCATTGTTTAGGCCATATGCATTTGGCCACCATTTTGAGGCCCTATACTTGTCTTCAAAGAATTTGGTTGTGTAGATGGCTTTGTTACTAGAATGAAATGCAAACTAGATTGTGTGTAAGGAGAGGACACTCAGCAGCTGTTTTCACATCTGGACACTGGAGCACTAGTGTGGGACACAAAAACGCCATTTTTATTAGGGGGCCACACAGGTGCTCCAGTGTATACTATAGGGGGGGGCTACATCTGTGAAGCTTGTACCAAACAGGTAAAGTATTGCAGCTTGACAAAGGACACTAAAAAAGCTACATCTTGGAACTCGGCTAAAATAGACAATTGTACCCCACTTCCAAGCAATGTTTCATCTTTATAGTTCTGCCATCAAATATCTGTGTGCTAAGTATACCATTTTTGTTTTACATAGGGGAGAAAAGATTCGGAGGACACCCCTCATCCGAGGAGACCAGAGCCCCCCCCCCTCTGGAAGAAGGGGAAATCCACCCAACACAAGATGAGCAGGAGGAAGAAGACGTGGTGGAACTAGTCACCACAACAGGTGAGTGTCTGCGACCACAGGCTCAGATAAGAGATGGATGGCGGCATATTTTTTAGACCTAATTTATTTTGGGTTTCCTCTCTTTTTAGGTGATCGTGAGGTTGTGGATGAAGATCCTTTCACATCCGAAAGTGCCCAGATCCTGATCGGGGAGATCATGGGGTGTAATTTACAATTGGAAAACATCAAGCAAAACATCAATGATGTTATTCCAAAATATAAAAGCATCATTGATGTTTTGGGGCGAGTTTAAAACCCCTCCAAATCACTTTCTTCTTTTGTCTGCTAAAATGTGCGAAATGTTTGTGATTTTTCCAAAAGCCAAATTTGGAGGATGCACACAGTGTGTCAACATGTGCTATCTGCCATCACGGGAGATCAATGGACGCGTTTTGGGGGTGCAACCCCTTCCTCAATAATAAAGTAGCAGTGAGGAAGGGCTTTCTCCCCCAAAACACGTCCCTTGATCCCCCGTGATGGCAGATAGCACATGTTTACATTGGGAAATTTGTGTGCATCTTCCAAATTTGGCTTTTCCTGGGGTGATTTCCCCCCATCTGAACGCAATATCAAACACAGTTCCTAAATACTCATGTCTGATATTGCCTTCAAGTTCTACCAAATGTGAACTTTGTAAGATCAAGATTTGTGTCTTTCTTGTGGGTTTTACACAGGCCTGTTTTCTATAAAATGCACATTTTGATTTTGGATAATGACACCACAAAAATTGTTATACAACAAACATGTTGGTTTGTCAGAAAAACCTTTGGTAAATGCACATGTGATTGTGCAGGTATTAAAAAGATTGCTCATCAAGAATGTGTGGATTATTGTCTCAACACTACAACACTTTTGGGGTGATGTAATTGTTGTTTTATGAGAAAATGGGGGTAATTTCCTAAGGGCAAATCCTCTTTGCACTACAAGTGCAGTTTCAGTGCAGTTGCAAGTGCACTTGTAGTGAAAAGTGTCTTTGCATTTAGTAAATAACAGCCAACAGTGCTTTGTATAAGGTTACACAATCACGACATTTTCTGCACTCCACACATTTCTGTCAGGGTCAGCTAAAACAAACACAAGCAGTAAATGTCCACAAAGAAGAGCCTGGGGGGAGATGCCTGTCGAGAACTTGAGGTCCTGCAGGCTTCTCCCTGTGGCCAAATACCGCAGGGTAGCGACCAACCTCTGCTCCGGTGTGATGGCTTGCCTCATGCAGGTATCCTGACTGCTGATATAAGGGGTCAGCGAAGCCAACAAACGGTGAAATACGGGGTCCGTCATCCTGAGAAAGTTCCTGAAATCATCAGGATTATTCTCACGGATCTCACGGAGCAAAGGCATATGAGAGAACTGGTCACGCTGAAGCAACCAATTCTTGGTCCATGAACTCCTCCCCACCCTGTTCATGGACTGGACTTGTGTCAAGGTCAGGCCCCCAACACCAAGCCCCCGCACAGCACGAACTCTACGAGGAGTACGCATACGAAACATGGCTAGAAAACGGTCGGCTGCTCAGAACGAAGTAACAGAACGCACTGAAGAACAGCAAGGCCTGTGAAGAGCGACCTGAAAACCAGTAACGAACGAACAAGAATACAATGACTACTTAAAGTCACGCGGAACTTGCTTGCACGCACTGAAGAGCAGATACAAACCCACAAGCACAAACTGAATGGCAGAAAACGATCTGAAAGCCACGAGTCTGAAAAAGCGCGAATCGTCTCTCACCAAACTTTTACTAACACGAGATTAGCAAAAGGAGCCCAAAGGGTGCCGCTCTTGGTTCTGAACCGGCCTTTTCTAGTCTCGTCGTACGTGGTGTACGTCACCGCGTTCTTGGCGATCGGAAATTCCGACAACTTTGTGCGACCGTGTGTAGGCAAAACAAGTTTGAGCCAACATCCGTCGGAAAAAATCCTAGGATTTTGTTGTCGGAATGTCCGAACAAAGTCCGACCGTGTGTACGGGGCATATGAAAACAATTCATACTTGATATAAAGGAATATTCAGAATGTTAAAGATGTAAAAACAAAGAAAACAAAAGTTGCAATTGAGATTCATCCTTTCTATTTGTCCTGGTAACCATTGTTTCTGGTACAAGACGTGATGAGAAATCAAACATTTGTAACAAACCCCCATAGGGACTGCTGATGAACTGGATCTTCCACTTCTGCACAGCCAGGCACACCAAATTTTCACAGGCACTCCAGAGTCAGAGAACAGTCAGTGACTTTGAATCGAAGAAAAGACTATACGGTCGCACTCTGTTGACACCTTTTTTGAAGTCGGTTTAAAATACTTCTGGTACAAAGACATCAGAGACACAAGATCAATGAAAAGCTGACATGTTTTACACCACTATGGGGGGCTTAGTCATTGTCATGAACCTTGGACTACTGGATTGTCATGAAGCTTGGAATACTGAAGTATTTCTCCTTTGATTCTATTACACAGTGGGGGGTCTTCTGCCCTGTCTTAAGGCTACCCCCTCCAGACGGCTCCATGGTCTGGAAGGAAGGCATTGTTCTGTGACCATTTGTTTATGTACTTTAATTACCCCCTGGGGCTTCTCTGTGTCATTACACATATCAGTCCACCTATTCAAGCTATCGGACCACTCTCTGCTGACCTTGTTTCAAGTCCTCATTTGCATGGACAAGAGGACCTGGGTGAAAACTCGAGTGTACTTTACAATTGACCAATAGGAAAGTGGTTGTTGGGGGCGGGGTGTTCAAACTGCTGTGTATAAAAGTGTGTTGTGTGCATCAATAAAAGTGAGATTCCTGTTTGAACTTACATACAGCCTGCCTGGTGTTTGTTCTGAGCTATCACAACTGGATTCGAACGGCACATAGTTGTAGTTCGATTCCCGGAGCATCGGATGACCGAACCATCAGACGTTGCGATCTGCAGTCTGATTCAATAGCCACAGAGGAGTGTCGGGAGAGTGGAACCGAGTGAGCAGGGGCTCATAACAGTCATTGACTTTGTTTTTGTTATTTATTGAGGGTTAACAACTTGGATAGGGATGGGCGGTTATGGGATGCCCACTTGACTTCAGCAAAACTTTGGCAATAACATCAGGCATATATTTCTATATACATACAGTCTCCTTTACTCTCCTCCTGCACACACTTGCTTGCTTGCTGGCTCCAGCTGAATCACTGTTAGTTGATCTGACGGGCTCTCAGTCAGATTTAGCAATAACCCTTTAGAGGCAGAAACTCACAGCATCTTGTGGTGTAGCAAAAATACAGTGATCAGCTTGTACTCCTCCTCTGTGGCTACTGATCCCAACACCACCTCTTCAGGCACTGCCAACCCACCTGTCTGCAGCTGCCCCTTTCACTAGCCCTCCCAGCTGACTCTCACCAGCCCACCCAGCTGACTCTCCAGGAGATCTCTTGGGGAAGGATGGAGACTTAAGCACACCACTGTCTTGAGGGAGAACTGGCTACATTACCTTTTGTATCAATTGACCATCCCTTTTTAGATTGTAAGCTCTAATGAGCAGGGCCCTCTGATTCCTCTTGTACCAAATTGTTATGTAACTGTAATGTCTGCCTTCATTTTGTTAAGCGCTGAGCAAACTGTTAGCGCTATATAAATGTTGTATAATAATAATAATAATAATACTACATGTAGCAGTCTCCCTCCTTGTTAGTCCCCAGCAGTGCTGATCTACTGACTCTGTCCTCCCTTGCTCCCGTGCCTCCAGGAAGGATTTCTTCCCATGTGTTATGGCAGGATCTTTCCAGCACCCAAGCCCCGGCCCAAGGCAGGACAACTCCCTTCCCAGACTAGGGGGGCACCCTCGAGGGCCACCGACAGCCTCCACAGCACTGTATCTCTGTCCTCCACCTGACTGTCCTGCTGACATGGCTCATGTCTATTTATGAGGTAAGCTCTGCCCCCTGCCAGCCCCCTACTGGGGATTGGCCGAGGTCTCATAAATATTTAAGACAGCTCCTTTTAACCTCCACCCACTAGCTCTAGAACATTCTCCAATGTCGCAGAACCAGAGGCGCCAGAGGAGCTGTCAGGATGAGTTATCCAGCCCTGACTCACTGAACCCTGACCCAGATTCATAGCTTAGGCTTAGCCCTGAGCTACACAAAAAATGACCTACTCTAACACTACTTCTAGCACACACTAGAGTGCGCTACCCATTTTAGAGCTGTCACAGGAACTAGGGATGAAGGGAAATCTTGCCTATCACTTGATCTGGTGACCACTATCTAAGAGTGGATTTCCTATCACTTTCCTCTTCCTGTTGTGTCACCAGGACACGAAATTATAGGGAAGCCTCACCAACGACACAAAGACAGCAAGCAAAATGAGAGGGGGGGGGGTTAAAATGAATCTACTAACACTTTAAATCATGTACAAAGTGCTGTGTTACCAATTTTAATATTTATCTTCCCAACACAATTTAGATGGGTGGAATGTGTTACAGTATATAAAAAAAATAGTGATACTGTATGTGGTCATATTGAATTACTAAACATCTTTGCATATAGTGGCCACTTTCCCTGACAAATCACTTACACAATAAAAATATACAGTAACATATCCACAAACCTGAGCAGAGTGTGTAGATATACATGTCCATACACAATTCTACTGATAATTTCTTTTCTTATTTTTTTTCTTATTTATTTTAATTTCTTTTGATTCTCCATCACTATCTTTGTGGTTGGAGCTAAGTGTCCCCAGAGAAAGACATAAGCAAACAAATGTTAAAAGTCACCTGTCACACACCTTTGCAATTCAAACTGAACACGTGAAAACATTTGTAAGCAAGGTCACCTTAGTGAAAAGCATGGGTTACAAATTATCAACAGACTCAGAAATATAGGTATCCAAAACTACTGTGTATGCCAATACTGAGTTTTATTGCAACTTGGCTCCATCATTCCCACCACCTTATCCCCTCTAATGATGAGTGAGGGCAACCCATCATATTAAAAGACCAGTAGGACCAATAAGGAGTTTTTAGAAATAGGAAGGGGTAAGGCTGAGCTCAACCTTTACCAAAAAAGTGAATATTTTCACAGAACCTCAACTGTATGCAGTCTGAATGTAGCCTCTGCCTAAACAATTGTTTATCACCTGTTCTATCTTAATTGCCCAGGCTTGTATGAGTAAGCCAGTCTACAGATTAGGTACACTGAGGTGATCATTATTTATACATTATACTCAGCTCCCCAACTTCCCCAGTCACTTCTGACTGCAGTTGCCCTTTTAGCTCCAAATATTTGAAAGGCATTGAACAGCAATGAATGGCACCATTTCTTATCAGAATACAGCTTGACATCTTGACATATCTGCACTTTCTCCTGCCTACTTCTTACTTTGGAAGCAGCTTGATAAACTAATTCCACTTACTGAGCCGCTGCTGAATGATCCACTACAGCCTGGCAGATTTTTGATATAAAGATTACTGCTAATGTTACCCTGTCATCATTTTGCTTTTTTACATGTGTCTATTAATAATATGAGCTCATGTTTGTTTATGCATTGGTCTTTTTTTGAAACGATTATATTGTTCGTGAAATGAATTTAGACGAATGTTAAATTGCTTCTACATGAAAAGTTAACTTTACAGGAAATTATTGGAAATGTACTGTATGTGGATTTTTATTTCATAATGTGGGTTTTCCTATGGATATACTGTAAGGGGCCACATGGTGAAGCACCGTGATAATGACATGTAGTGTAGTGCATTTTATTTGTATTTATTAACTATGTTTTCCATTATGTAATTCCCTAGCTGACTAATATTGATTGAGAATTTACCATATTGTCTTTTTTTTTCATTCTTTCACTATGAACATAGGGCCCATCTTCCTTATTTGTTTGTCCTCTGTGGCTTTTAGGCTGGCCATACATTATACAATTTTCTGTACAATTTTCTGTACAATTTTCTTTAGATTTACCTCCAACTATGTAGTGTAAGAGCCTGCCTAAATGGATACAATTGAAAGTGTTGCTTAGTTTTGATTTCATATTATATGGTTTTCAGTAAATCTAAAGGAAATTTGTACAAGAAAATTGAACATGTATGGGCAGCCTTAAAGTGGTTGTAAAGTAACATTTTTTTTCTAAAATAAAAAGCATGTTATACTTACCTGCTGTGTGCAATGGTGTTGCACAGAGCAGCCCCGAACCTCATCTTCTGGGGTTCCCAACCAGCAGTCTAGGATCCTCCTCTTCTGCATTTACCACCATAGGAAGCCACTTCCTATGGTGGAACATATGCAGGTTTGTTCCAAAGCCAGGCTGTGTGCATCCATCAAAGCACACATCATGGCTCTGCCCTGCCCCCAGTCCCTCCTCACTGAATTCGACTGGCAGAGGCGTGGATGGTCTCGGTACTCAGAATACATTCCAATGCTGTCCCACAAATGGCTTCAAGTCACGTTTATTAGATATAAAAGCCAGTGCACTCACAGTTTGCACAGTACACCTAGCGGGACTTCTGGGTGATGTAATGTCCACTCTTTGACACACACACCAGGTTACAAACAAAACAATGCTTCAGGCTGTTGCACAATATTATATATTTTTTGGGGTAGTGCGGGTAACCTTTTCAGCTTTTAGCAAGCAAAAATACCCTGGTATTTCAATTGTGAATATATGGAAAACTTCACAATGGCACCAAGTAACCTCAGTAATCTATAGAACAATCAAATTTGGACATACATAGCAATGATGAATCATATAGAGTACACATAATGCATGCAGCTGTTCTGAGCAAATTCTTTAACCAATTGAGTCCCAGCAACTTAAACCTAAACACCCTTTTGTGTCACAGGGCTTTTTCAGGTTTTGGACACGTGATAGATTGTCCAACAATGACTACTTTGTTTTGTAGTCAACATTGCCAATCCTGATAAGGTTTAATTTTGGGGCAGATAGTGCTTTGTTTTGAAACCATATTTTAAGAGACCTTTCATGTTTGTGCATGCACATTTAGGTGCGTCGCAAAGAGGATGCAACACACATAAAACCATACCTGTGGCATTTTTAGCAATGCAGCACATCACAGTCCACTCTATGTGCCTTGTGGTGCACTGTAGTGCAGATGGGTTGGCTGCTACTGTATGTGTGCTTTGGGTGCCAATCTAAATGAATGGCAGTGCAACCCAGAGTGCACAGCACCATGCATTTCTACAGGCCACAAGTGTGAAGCGGCCTAAATAAAAGACTTTTATTTATTTTATTTTTTTTAATGTGAGAATTATGAAAAAAGTTATGGGGAAAATATATGGTGAAGGAACAATGGTACGCATTTTATGTTTTATTTACCAAGCACATTTCTCACTATATGGCATGACACTAAAGTCTCTATACTTGAAAAAAACATATGCGTAATATCAGAGACAGGTATGCCAACAGTGATGGCATTGTAAAAAATGCACTCAACATGTAGTTTTTGCTTGCACAAGGGTACCATGCAAGTATGCCTTAGTCCCTTGGTGGGAAAATGGCTGGGCTCAGAAACAAAGAAGCACATTCTGTATGTCAATTGATTGAAAGTGCCAGATGGGCTTTTTGGCACTGTACTGTATTTGCAGTAGCTCAAAAATTGCAGTGGCTCAGACACTATCCTTAAAAAATGTTGGGTAGAACGTGAGGTAGTTGTACTAGGTAACATGACAATATGCGGCTGGGTATGTAAACTTCTAAAAATGGGTCTGCATTTTAAACATGCAGTACGATGAGCGATCATCTCTACTCAAAGACAGTTCACTGTTATTGAAGAGCAAAATCATAAAAAAATCAAAATCTGCATTTTTTTGGCCAAGTACACAGTGCATCCGGATCACAGCGCTTCACTTTTTCCACATGTTGTTATGTTACAGCCTTATTCCAAAATTGATTAAATTCATTATTTTCCTCAAAATTCTACAAACAATACCCCATAATGACAACGTGAAAGAAGTTTGTTTGAAATCTTCGCACATTCCCATTCACTTCAGGTGTGGGACACAAGCTGCAGGAGATGGCCTCTGCGTTCGACACATACCCCAATAGCTCCCCTTTTGGCAACCCCCTGTCTCCACCGGGTATGCAACCTGACAGGTATGGCTGGTGGCTAAATAAGGTACTGTACCATATTGGCGACTATTTTAACCACAGAGGCATATGTCCCTCATCATTTTTCACATGAAGTCTGGAGATACCTCCCCACTGAGAGCTTCCACTGGCAACAAATTTACTACATTCTCAAATCACTACCGAAGGATAGCTCTGACATGGCAGTCCGTACTGTGTTTGAAAACAGGTGTATGTAGGACGCTACTCTGCGGGGGGGGGCATCTCGTTATTATATTAATTGCTTATCAATACTAATGATAGATTATCCTACGAGGTGGTGTGGGCAAGGGATCTGTCCATAACCCCTGAGGTGGAGGACTGGTGTAAATGATGGAGCACGCAGATTTATAAAGGTATCCTAAATGTAGCCTTGATAGAAGCAGGCTATAAAGTCCATGCCAGATAGTACTTGCTATCGGAGCGTTTGTCAAAAATATATCCAGACACCTCAGCCGCTTGCTTCAGGGGTTTTGGCCAAATAGGTACACCATTGGATGTGTGGTGGGCATGCCCTAAGGTTTGCCGCTTTTGAATAAGTGTCCGCTCACTTATTTTTTCAGTCACAATGGTCAGTATCACTAAAGATGCGAGTATAGCCCTGTTAAATAAGCCTATTGAAAATATCCCCCGACATACCCAGACCCTAATTTACCTTATGTTCTTAGCGGCTAAAATGGCTATAGCAAACAGCGTGGAAAAGCCCTGTTATAGATATTGCCTTAATGAAACGGAAACTTATGTGGATCATGTTGAATGAAAAAGTAGTGAGTGTTTTACGAGATAAGCAATCCATCTTTGACAAAATATGGTCCCCTTGGCTGGCTTATTTGCAGGTTCCAGGAGAACAAAGCCGATAATGACTGGAGGATCCCCGGACGGACTCACTTCTTCTTTCCTCTCTCTCTCATTACCTCTTCTATTGTTCCTCTGATTCCAGCCGACCTAGGCATCATGCTCTAACTGCTCTTTCCCTTCCTTCCCCTTTTTTTCTTCTCTCTCTCTATCTTCCTACTCGAACAATTTTTGTTTATAGTTGGGGGATTGGAGCCCCCTATAGGGGAAACAGGAAAATATTAAGGGAGCTATAATCATTGGACAAAGGCCTTTTTATTTTGAAGGCCTACTCACAGTGATTACATTTCAGTGAGGTCTCGACCTCAGGAATTTTCTGACTTATTGGTCCTTACGCTGACTTACAGGGCAATAGTCCTGACAGCTATCTCCCAGTTTTAACAATGTTTTTGTTGTAATATACTCTGTTCATAGTCCAAAGCTTATTTTCTTTGCTTATTTTTGTTGATGTCCATGTGTTCACATGTGGCCTTATGGACCTAACCCATTCACCAAGATCTTCTTCTAGTGATTTTCTTCTCCCCCCCCCCCATTTATATACCAATTATTGATGTATGATTCAGAGCATGCAAGGATTGTTTGCTGCTCTGTACAGTACTTTTTGCCTTTTTCAAAATACTAATAAAAATGATTGAAACAGAAATCTTTGCACAATTCTGAAAAATAAAAAGATTAAAAAAATCACATGATTTCTGTTTCAATCGTTTTTATTAGCATTTTGCTCAATATTCACAGCCTTTGCTCAATTCTTTGTTGAAGCACCTTTGGCACAAATTACAGCCTCAAGTCTTTTTGAGTGAGATGCTACAAGCTTGATACACCTATTTTTGGGCAGTTTCTCCCATTCTTCTTTGCTGGACCTCTCAAGCTCTTTCAGGTTTGATGGGGAGCATCGATGCACAGCCATTTTCAGATCCCTCCAGGGATGTTCAATCAGGTTCAAGTCTGGGCTCTGGCTGGGCCACTCAAGGACATTCACAGAGTTGTCCCGTAGCCACTCCTTTGTTATCTTGGCTATGTGCTTATGGTCGTTGTCCTGTTGGAAGATGAACCTTCACCCTAGTCTGAGGTCCGGAGCACTCTGGAGCAGGATTTCTTCAAGGATGTCTCTGTACATTGCTGCATTTATCTTTCCCTCAATCCTAACTAGTCTCCCAGTTCCTGCCGCTGAAAAACATCCCCACAGCATGATGCAGCCACTCCCATGCTTTACTGTAGGGATGGTATTGGCCAGGTGATGAGCAGTGCCTGGTTTCCTCCAGACATGGCACTTGCCATTCAGGCCAAATAGTTCAATCTTTGTTTGATCACTCCAGAGAATTTTGTTTCTCATGGACTGAGAGCCCTTTAGGTGCCTTTCGGCAAACTCCAGGCAGGCTGTCATGTGCCTTTTACTGAGGAGTGGCTGCCATCTGGCCACTCAACCATATAGGTCTGAATAGTGGAATGCTACAGAAATCGTTGTTCTTCTGGAAGGTTCTCCTCTCTCCACAGAGAATCACTGGAGCTCTGTCAGAGTGACCATCGGATTCTTGGTCACCTCCCTGGCTAAGGCCCTTCTCCCCGATCGCTCAGTTTGGCTGGGCGGCCCATTCTAGGAAGAGTCCTGGTGGTTCCAAACTTCTTACATTTACAGATGATGGAGGCCACTGTGCTCATTGGGACTTTCAATACTGCAGAAATTTTTCTGTACCCTTCCCCGGATCTGTGCCTCAATACAGTCCTGTGTTGGAGTTCTACAGACAACTCCTTGGACTTCATGGCTTGGTTTGTGCTCTGACATGCACTGTTAACTGTGGGACCTTATATAGACAGATGTGTGCCTTTCCAAATAAAGTCCAATCAACTGAATTTACCACAGGTGGACCCCAATTAAGTAGAAACATCTCAAGGATGATCAGTGTAAACAGGATGCACCTGAGCCCAGTTTTGAGTGAATACTGTGAATACTTGTATACGTGATTTTTTCATTTTTTATTTTTAATACATTTGCAGAGATTTCAAACAAACTTCTTTCACGTTTTAATTATGGGGTATTGTTTGTAGTATTTTAAAGAAAATAATTAATGTAATCCATTTTGGAATAAGGCTGCAACACGTAGAGGGTTCTTTACTGTAAGAGCCGCAAGGATGTGGAATTCCCTTCCACAAGCGGTGGTCTCAGCGGGGAGCATGGATAGTTTCAAGAAACTATTAGATAAGCACCTGAACGACCACAACATACAGGGATATACAATGTAATACTGACATATAATCACAGACATAGGTTAGACTTGATAGACTTGTGTCTTTTTTCAACCTCACCTAATATGTAACTATGTAACAACAAAATGTGGAAAAAGTGAAGCGATGTGAATACTTTCCGGATGCACTGTACAGTACAAACATGCAAGGAATTATTCTGGTTTAGAGGATAACTTTCAAAGTACTTACACATATATAAACATGCTCACCTACCCCCAAAATATATACTTTCATGCCCCCCTTTACACTTCTAAATCTACTCACAACACTAAAAACACAATAACATGATATACAAATCTTAATTACAGAAATTCTGTAACCATCTGTAGCACCCTCTGACCCCCATAGGCATCTGAAGGATCCCCAGTGGTAGGGTGGACTAGCAATTCACCTCAGGGCTGAGTCCTTGACATGAATGAGAGGTTTACAAACAATGGGCTCCAGTCACTTTCTTGTTGAAGAAAGATTTTATTCTCATCGTAGCACAAGGTGAAAGGGATATAATTCCAGATACTTAAGGCCTTATGCAACACTAGTATTTTAGCAGCAACACAGCCAAAGAGTGGACCAGCTCCCAACCTCAGAGTTCCAGCTTCCACTAGCCATACAGACACCTCTATCAGGATTCTCCTCTGGGACTCCATCAACAGTCAGGCTGAACTTAGGGGGACTGAGCCAAGGAGACTATACAATTATCTCTGACTAGGGATGAGCTTCGTGTTCGAGTCGAACCCATGTTCGACTCGAACATCGTCTGTTCGCCCGTTCGCCGAATTGCGAACGATATGGGCCGTTTGCGCCAAATTCGTGTGGTACGTCATGGCCCATAATTCACTGCGGCATCGCAGTGCATTGCTGGCTGATGATTGGCCAAGCATGCACTATGACCCGCATGCTTGGCCAATCACAGCGCCGTCTGAACAGAGAGCCGTAATTGGCCTAAGCCAAGGAGGCTTTGGCCAATTATGGCTCAGGGGATTTAGCACACGCCCCACACTATATAAGGCCGCCTGCACGGCGGCCCTGTGTAGTGTGTGTTCCGGCGTTCATAGATAGAGAGAGAGAGAGACAGACAGTGTCATTTGATTTGAGTTAGATAGATTAGGCAGAACAGTCAGTCAGTTAGCTGCACTTACAGTGTATTGTGTATATATATGCATCCCAGGTGTTGCATATATATATATACACTGTATTCAGTTTAGCTAGATCCGTTCCTGTTATCTTCTTACTGACAGGCAGGCTTGTCTTGTTACAGTATTTACAGCTACCTGAAGAAAATTGCTGGTGTTCTTTTGATCCTATTAGTACCACAGTCAGGCAGCTAGACTATTTACAGTTAGTGCAGTGCGTCCTGCTCACAGTGTTCAGCTAAAACTACAAGTTAGTAGGGTGCGTCCTGCTCACAGTGTTCAGCTAAACCTACAAGTTAGTGCTCACAGTGTTCAGCTAAACCTACAAGTTAGTGTGGTGCGTCCACCTCACAGTGTTCAGCTAAACCTACAAGTTAGTGTGGTGCGTCCTGCTCACAGTGTTCAGCTAAAACTACAAGTTAGTGCGGTGCGTCCACCTCACAGTGTTCAGCTAAACCTAGAAGTTAGTGCTGTGCGTCCTGCTCACAGTGTTCAGCTAAACCTACAAGTTAGCGTAGTGAGACCTCTGCACAGTGTTCATCTAAAGCTACAAGTTAGTGTAGTGCGTCCTGCTCACAGTGTTCAGCTAGATCCGTTCCTGTTATCTTCTTACTGACAGGCAGGCTTGTCTTGTTACAGTATTTACAGCTACCTGAAGAAAATTGCTGGTGTTCTTTTGATCCTATTAGTACCACAGTCAGGCAGCTAGACTATTTACAGTTAGTGCAGTGCATCCTGCTCACAGTGTTCAGCTAAAACTACAAGTTAGTGGGGTGCGTCCTGCTCACAGTGTTCAGCTAAACCTACAAGTTAGTGGGGTGCGTCCACCTCACAGTGTTCAGCTAAACCTACAAGTTAGTGCGGTGCGTCCTGCTGACAGTGTTCAGCTAAAACTACAAGTTAGTGTGGTGCATCTACCTCACAGTGTTCAGCTAAACCTACAAGTTATTGCGGTGCGTCCTGCTCACAGTGTTCAGCTAAAACTACAAGTTAGTGCTGTGCGTCCTGCTCACAGTGTTCAGCTAAACCTACAAGTTAGTGTAGTGAGACCTCTGCACAGTGTTCATCTAAAGCTACAAGTTAGTGCAGTGCGTCCTGCTCACAGTGTTCAGCTAAAACTACAAGTTAGTGTGGTGCGTCCACCTCACAGTGTTCAGCTAAACCAAGAAGTTAGTGCGGTGCGTCCTGCCCACAGTGTTCAGCTAAAACTACAAGTTAGTGTGGTGCGTCCACCTCACAGTGTTCAGCTAAACCTACAAGTTAGTGCGGTGCGTCCACCTCACAGTGTTCAGCTAAACCTAGAAGTTAGTGCGGTGCGTCCTGCTCACAGTGTTCAGCTAAAACTACAAGTTAGTGCTGTGCATCCTGCTCACAGTGTTCAGCTAAACATACAAGTTAGTGTAGTGAGACCTCTGCACAGTGTTCATCTAAAGCTACAAGTTAGTGCAGTGCGTGCTGCTCACAGTGTTCAGCTAGATCCGTTCCTGTTATCTTCTTACTGACAGGCAGGCTTGTCTTGTTACAGTATTTACAGCTACCTGAAGAAAATTGCTGGTGTTCTTTTGATCCTATTAGTACCACAGTCAGGCAGCTAGACTATTTACAGTTAGTGCAGTGCGTCCTGCTCACAGTGTTCAGCTAAAACTACAAGTTAGTGGGGTGCGTCCTGCTCACAGTGTTCAGCTAAACCTACAAGTTAGTGGGGTGCGTCCACCTCACAGTGTTCAGCTAAACCTACAAGTTAGTGCGGTGCGTCCTGCTCACAGTGTTCAGCTAAAACTACAAGTTAGTGGGGTGCATCCTGCTCACAGTGTTCAGCTAAACCTACAAGTTAGTGGGGTGCGTCCTGCTCACAGTGTTCAGCTAAACCTACAAGTTAGTGTGGTGCGTCCTGCTCACAGTGTTTAGCTAAAGCTACAAGTTAGTTTTTTGCTAGCTCTGCACAGTGTTCAGCTAAAGCTACCTGTAGAAGGTTGGTGGTGTTCTCATATTACAGGCAGGCAGTTGATTTTGCTAGCTGCAGTATCAGTACAGTATATCAAAGCTTAGTGCAACTACAGGCCATTAGTGTGTCTGGAAGGCCAAGAAGGAGAGGCAGACAATCACAAGCCAATAAGAGAGGGCAAGCAGGCTCTGTGTCTAGTGCTGGTCGTGGAGACGGTGCATCCTCATCAGCACGTGGCCGTGGGACACACTTGGCTTTTTTTTACGGCAGCTGGCCATGTTGAGCCGCAACATGCGGAAGACTTGGTCGAGTGGATGACCAAGCCGTCCTCATCCTCCTTATCCTCTCTCACCCATGCCCAGGGTACTTTGTCTGGCAAAGCAGCGGCCTCTTCCCTTGGCTCAATGTCATCAGTGACTCCTTCCCTAGCCACACCATGTCCTCCTGAGTCCCTCGAACTGTTTGACCACAGTGTTGGGTACATGCTCCAGGAGGATGCCCAGCGTTTGGAAGGCTCTGATGATGATACTGAGCTCGATGAAGGCAGTAACGTGAGCATGGACAGAGGGGGTGCCCAAGAAGGACAGCAATCTGGCAGTCATGCTCCCCCTGCTGCAGCATACTGGCAGCTTTGCTCCAGTGATGAGGAGGGAGGGGATGATGAGGTCACTGACTCAACGTGGGTGCCTGATAGGAGAGAGGAGGAGGAAGAGGCGGCACATCACCAACGAGGCAGGATGCCCTCCAGGGGCCAGCCTAAGGGCAGCACCTTGACTGCATCACACCCCAAAGCTCCACATGTGCAGGGCGCTGCAGTCTCTGCACGTTATTCAAAAAGTTCTTTGGTGTGGGCCTTTTTTGAGATGAGTGCATCAGATCGCACCGCTGCTATTTGCAACATATGTCTCAAGCGTATCTCGCGTGGCCAAAACATCTCCCGCTTGGGTACCACATGCTTGACCAGACATATGTTGACCTGCCATGCAGTTCGTTGGCAAGCGTATCTAAAAGGCCCACACCAAAGAACAAAGAGGACCTCTCCTTGCTCCTCATCAGCTGAGATCTCCAACCCCACTATACCTTCAGTCCTCTCTGAGACCTGCACTGAGAGGAATGAAGGTGTAGAATTAGGTGTGTCACAGCCAAGTACTTGTGGGCAATCTGCTTTTGGTACACCGACGTCAGATTGTACCAGGCAAATTTCCCTGCCCCAGCTGCTGCACCGCCGAAAGAAGTTTGCTCCCAGCCATCCACATGCCCAGCGTTTGAATGCTAGCTTGGCAAAATTGCTAGCACTTCAACTGCTGCCTTTTCAGTTGGTAGACTCTGCCCCCTTCCGTGAGTTTGTGGAATGTGCAGTTCCCCAGTGGCAGGTACCCAAACGCCACTTTTTCTCACGGAAGGCGATTCCGGCTCTCTACCGGCATGTGGAAGGCAAAGTCCATGCCTCCTGGACAGGGCGGTCAGCAGTAAGGTGCATATTACCGCTGACTCATGGTCCAGCAGGCATGGACAGGGACGTTACCTAAGTTTCACGGCGCATTGGGTGACTCTGCTGGCAGCTGGGAAGGATGCAGGACAAGGTGCAGTAGTGTTGGAGGTTGTTCCGCCACCACGCCTCCAAAATGCTAATGATTGTGACACACCTCTCTCCTCCACCCCCTCCTCTTCTTCTTCCTCCATGGCCTCTTCCTTTGCTTTGTCCTCGGAACCAGCGGTGCTCCGTAGCCGTTCAAGGGGCTACGCAAGTACGCAGGCCAAAAGATGCCATGCGGTGTTTGAGCTGGTGTGCTTGGGGGACAGGAGCCACACTGGGGCAGAGGTTCTATCAGCTCTGCAGGGGCAGGTTCAGAGGTGGTTGACGCCATGCCAACTTGAGGCAGGAATGGTGGTTTGCGACAATGGCACCAACCTCCTCTCTGCCCTCCGACAGGGACAAATGACCCATGTGCCCTGTTTGGCTCACTTCCTTAACTTGGTGGTGCAGCGGTTCTTGGGCAGGTACCTGGGCTTACAGGATGTCCTGAGGCAGGCCAGGAAAGTCTATGTGCATTTCCGCCGGTCATATAATGCCAGTGCTCGGCTGACGGACCTCCAAAAGGAGTTTAACCTGCCCAAGAACCGCCTAATCTGTGACATGCCCACCAGGTGGAACTCAACGTTGGCCATGCTGCAGCGGCTGCACACGCAGCAGAGGGCCATCAATAAGTACCTGTGCGACTATGGCACCAGGACAGGGTCAGGGGAGCTTGGTTTTTTTCCCCACGCCAGTGGGCCATGATCAGGGATGCATGCACTGTCCTGTCACCATTTGAGGAGGCCACGAGGATGGTGAGCAGTGACAGTGCATGCATCAGTGACACTGTCCCCCTTGTCCACCTGTTGGAGCACACGCTGCGTGGAATAATGGACAAGGCACTTGAGGCAGAACAGAGGCAGGAAGAGGAGGACTTCCTTAGCTCTCAAGGCCCCCCTTATCCAGACAGTGTTCCTGCGTGCCCGCCGATCACACAGGAAGAGGAGGAGGAGGAAGATTGTGTCAGTATGGAGGTGGAGCCTGGCACTCAGCATCAGCAGCATTCTTTAAGGGATCAGTCCCAAGAAACACATGGACTTGTACGTGGCTGGGAGGAGGTGGCTGCGGACCATGTCGTCCTTAGTGACCCAGAGGACTCCGGACCGAATGCCTCAGCAAACCTACGCTGCATGGCCTCCCTGATCCTGCAAAGCCTGCGTAAGGATCCTCGTATTCGTGGTATCAAGGAGAAGGACCAGTACTGGCTGGCAACCCTCCTTGATCCAAGTTACAAGGGTAAGGTTGCGGACCTTATCTTGCCATCGCAGAGGGAGCAGAGGATGAAACATCTTCGGGAGGCCTTGCAGAAAGGTCTGTGCAACGCGTTCCCAGAGACTGGGAGGTTACAAACTCCTGTTTCTGGACAACGTGTTGCTGAGGCTTCGGTCAGTCAAAGAAGGAGCGGTGGAGAAGATGGCCGTCTGACCGATGCGTTCAGACAATTTTTTGGTCCGCAGCCCCAAGGTATGATCGGTTCCAGCAACCATCGCCAGCGTCTGTTTTACATGGTGCAGGAATACCTAGGGGCAAGATCTGAATTGGACACGTTTCCCACCGAAAATCCTCTGGGTTACTGGGTCTTGAGGATGGATCACTGGCCAGAGCTTGCACAGTATGCAATTGAGCTACTGGCCTGTCCTGCATCCAGCATTCTTTCGCAACGCACATTCAGTGCTGCTGGAGGCTTTGCAACCGATCACAGGGTGCGTCTGTCCATCGACTCGGTCGATCGACTGACCTTCATAAAAATGAATCAGTCTTGGATCACCACCAGCTACCAAGCACCTGATGCTGATGTAACCGAATAATTTTTTTTGAAATCTCAGATCCCTTCAAAGACTGCCTATGCTGATGCTGAGTGACTATCCCTGAGTAATTATCCTCTTCCTCCTCAATCATCACGCTGATAGCTTGTAAGAACATTTTTGGTTCTGGGCGCCACCACCAGTGCCTAAGGCCCAATTTTTCAGCCCCTGTTTAGCAGGGGCGTGTAATTACAATTTTTGATGCAATACTTTGCAGCAGGGCTCGTTTCTGCGTTACAACTAGAGTATCTGTGAGGGGTTGCAGTGTTGTGGCACCAGCACCAGTGCCTAAGGCCCAATTTTTCAGCCCCTGTTTAACAGGGGCGTGTTATTACAATTTTTGATGCAATACTTTGCAGCAGGGCTCATTTCTGCATTCCAACTAGAGTATCTGTGAGGGGTTGCAGTGTTGTGGCACCAGCACCACCACCAAAGGCCCAATTTTTCTGCCCTTGTTCAACAGGGGCATGTAATTACAATTCTTGATCTAATATCACACAGCAGGGCCCATTTCTGCACCCACCAAGAGCGAGTGAGGACTTACAGTGTTGTGGCACCAGCACCACCACCACCACCACCAAAGGCCCAATTTTTCTGCCCTTGTTCAACAAGGGCATGTAATTACAATTCTTGATCTAATATTTCACAGCAGGGCCCTGTGAGGGCTTACAGTGTTGTGGCCACAACAACACCTAAGGCCCAAATTTCTGCTGAGTATATAGGGGAGGCCCCTACTTTCAAACATCTAACTTACAAACGACTCCTACTTGTAAACGGAAGGAGACAACAGGAAGTGAGATGAAATCTACCCCTAGGAAGGGAAATTCTCTCCTGTAAGAGTTAATATGGGAAAAACATTTCTTCTTTCCACTGATGCTTTCCAATCCTTGTTCCACAAAAAAACCCAAATTTTCAAAAAACATTTGTCATTAGGACAAAAAGTGAGGTGAAATCTTCTGAAGAGGAGGAAAGACAGCAAAACAAATGTCGAAGGGGTGATAACCCTTCCCTATGTTTTCCAAAAAGCTTAAAAAAGATTTTTTGGCTGGAGCTAAACACGTTAAAAATGTACCCGTTAAAAATTACAAACAGATTCTACTTAACAACAAACCTACATTCCCTGTCTTGTTTGCACCGCCTGTATACTGCTGTTCAGAGTATATAGGGCCTGGTGGCTCCACAACTTTCCTTATTTTAATTTGGGTGCGGGGTTCCCCTTAATATCCATACAAGACCCAAAGGGCCTGGTAATGGTCTGGGGGGTACCCATGCCGTTTGTCTCACTGATTTTCATCCATATTGCCAGGACCCGACATTACATTAAACCCGCAAGCAGTTTTAAATGAGATTTTTTCCTTTAAAAAATGACATTTTGTGCAGGGACTGTTCTAAACACGGAAACACGCGCCACTTTACAGGCATACTATAGACACACCCCAGGTACGATATTTAAAGGAATATTTCACTTTTTTTTTTTTTTTACTTTAAGCATCATTAAAATCACTGCTCCCGAAAAAACGGCCGTTTTTAAAAGTTTTTTTTGCATTGATACATGTCCCCTGGGGTAGGACCCAGGTCCCCAAACCCTTTTTAGGACAATACCGTGCAAATTAGCCTTTAAAATGAGCACTTTTGATTTCGAACGTTCGAGTCCCATAGACGTCAATGGGGTTCTAACGTTCGTGTGAATTTTAGGTCCGTTCGCAGGTTCTGGTGCGAACCGAACCGGGGGGTGTTCGGCTCATCCCTAACCCAGAGCACAAGTTTCCTTTAATAATGTATAGCGGTAATCCAATATATTTGTCTCCCTATTGGGGCACCTGATATGAATATATTTTGGCAGCTCATAATTAATATTTACTCTGTTAAAACCACCAAGAATAATAAATAGGGAACATGATAAAGTCCAACCCATGCTGGTTATCTGCTCAGCCAACTATTGTAAAACCTCACTAATATAGGCTTGAGGTGATATATAAACAAAGACTAGAAAAAAACAGGAAACTCCCATGGTGAATCAAAAGGTTTACAATGTATGTAAGGATTGAAATTAAAGGAGTGAAATGTAAACAGTAAAATTATAGATTTTGATGCCTTGACAGCATCATGCTTTTAGAACAGATGCACATTAAATAAACAACCTTAGTTAACCAGTATAATCTAATTTTAAGATTTTTAGTGAGGTCCTGGGTTGCCTGTAGCAATTTGGATTCTATGTTACAAATTGCTGAGCACAGAGATTTGTTTGGTGAACTATGGTATCTCCTGTAACAGCATATCAGTTCCAAATAACTGAAAGCAATTCACTTAAGTCAAATTTTCTGTTGGTACATTATTTATGTTTTTTTCTGCCTCCAAGGCTTTCACAACTTCCTGTCATAGTTGAATCATATTGTTCTGATGGGTAAAGATACAGTACCTCCTGATTGTGCTAAAGCTATCCCACCCATTCCTATAAGCACATTACTATTGATTGGTGAGGCTGCACACCAAAATAAGAAGCCAACAGAAAGGTGTGGTGGTGAGACTAGCTGTAAGCTCTGACGCTGTTGGAGCTTGGCCCGTTGGAATGGCCCGGCATTTGTCTATGACAGGAAGGTTTGGGTGGCACTTTTAAAGTGGGAGAAAACCCTAACTGTAAATATTTTTAAGGAAACGCTCAACAATGGCTGTGAACAGGAACTATGATATTATTCATAGGTTCCCATGGCCCAGCCATTGTCGGCACTCCCTCCTCTCCCCTGCAGCAGCTACTCACAGGGGATCCAGAGCTGCAGGATCATATGACCAGAGGCGTATCCAGGGAAAATGGCGCCTATGGCAAGCACTGAAACTGCGCCCCTGTCAAAAAACAAAACAAAAACAAAAAAAAAACAGCTAACAAAACTACAAGTCAAGCTCTTTAATCCTTCTATTAACAAATTATGGATTAGTACTACATAAACTGCCCAATGGATCAGTTTGCCCCTGGTCATTAAACATTCTACATTCAGTGAAAGTTCATGTATTGCAAAGTTTGCACTGTATGAACTTTCACTGAATGTAGAATATTTAAGGAGCTTGTTGCACAAATCACTTTATTAAACTTTATGATATCTATTTATTTAATCCATATTGAGCACTATTTGATTGTGTGTATATGCCAAGCAGAAGCAGCCAATCAAATATGGTGCTCAATATGGATTAAATTAATATGCATAGCCATAAATATCAGAAATAAAAGTGTAATAAAGTGATTTGTGCAACAGCAGGTACTACTTTTAAATAGACTGCGAATGTGACTACAGCAGATGACCAGACTGCGAATGTGACTACAGCAGATGACCAGACTGCGAATGTGACTACAGCTGATGACCAGACTGCGAATACAGGAGATGACCAGACTGCGAATGCGACATACTACAGGAGATGACCAGTCTGCGAATGCGACATACTACAGGAGATGACCAGAATGCAAATGCGACATACTACAGGAGATGACCAGAATGCGAATGCGACATACTACAGGAGATGACCAGAATGCGAATGCGACATACTACAGGAGATGACCAGACTGTGAATGCGACATACTACAAGAGATGACCAGAATGCGAATGCGACTACAGCAGATGACCAGACTGCGAATGCGACGTACTACAGGAGATCACCAGACTGCGAATGCGACATACTACAGGAGATGACCAGAGACTGCAAATGCGACATACTACAGGAGATGACCAGACTGCGAATGCGAAATACTACAGGAGATGACCAGAATGCGAATGCGACTACAGAAGATGACCAGACTGCGAATGCGACTACAGAAGATGACCAGACTGTGAATGCGACTACAGCAGATGACCAGAATGCGACGTACTACAGGAGATGACCAGATTGCGAATGCGACATACTACAGGAGATGACCAGAGACTGCGAATGCGACTACAGCAGATGACCAGACTGCGAATGCGACATACTACAGGAGATGACCAGACTGCGAATGCGACTACAGGAGATGACCAGACTGCGAATGCAACTACAGGAGATGACCAGACTGCGAATGTGACTACAGGAGATGACCAGAATGTGACTACAGCAGATGACCAGACTGCGAATGCGACTACAGCAGATGACCAGATTGCGAATGCGACATACTACAGGAGATGACCAGACTGCGAATGTGACTACAAGAGATGACCAGACTGCCAATGTGACTACAGGAGATGACCAGACTGCGAATGCGACTACAAGAGATGACCAGACTGCGAATGTGACTACAGGAGATGACCAGAATGCGAATGCGACTATAGCAGATGACCAGACTGCGAATGCGACTACAGCAGATGACCAGATTGCGAATGTGACATACTACAGTAGATGACCAGACTGCAAATGCAACTACAGCAGATGGCCAGACTGCGAATGCGACTACAGCAGATGACCAGATTGCGAATGTGACATACTACAGCAGATGACCAGACTGCGAATGCGACTAAAAGAGATGACCAGACTGCGAATGTGACTACAGGAGATGACCAGAATGCGACTACAGCAGATGACCAGACTGCGAATGCGACATACTACAGGAGATGACCAGACTGCGAATGCGACTACAGCAGATGACCAGACTGCGAATGTGACTACAGGAGATGACCAGAATGCGAATGCGACTATAGCAGATGACCAGACTGCGAATGCGACTACAGCAGATGACCAGATTGCGAATGTGACATACTACAGTAGATGACCAGACTGCAAATGCAACTACAGCAGATGGCCAGACTGCGAATGCGACTACAGCAGATGACCAGATTGCGAATGTGACATACTACAGCAGATGACCAGACTGCGAATGCGACTAAAAGAGATGACCAGACTGCGAATGTGACTACAGGAGATGACCAGAATGCGACTACAGCAGATGACCAGACTGCGAATGCGACATACTACAGGAGATGACCAGACTGCGAATGCGACTACAAGAGATGACCAGACTGCGAATGTGACTACAGGAGATGACCAGAATGCGAATGCGACTACAGCAGATGACCAGACTGTGAATGCGACTACAGCAGATGACCAGATTGCGAATGTGACATACTACAGCAGATGACCAGACTGCGAATGTGACATACTACAGGAGATGACCAGACTGCGAATGCGACTACAGGAGATGACCAGACTGCGAATGTGACATACTACAGCAGATGACCAGACTGCGAATGCGACTACAGCAGATGACCAGACTGCGAATGCGACATACTACAGGAGATGACCAGACTGCGAATGCGACTACAAGAGATGACCAGACTGCGAATGTGACTACAGGAGATAACCAGACTGCGAATGCGACTATAGCAGATGACCAGACTGCGAATGCGACTACAGCAGATGACCAGACTGCGAATGCGACATACTACAGGAGATGACCAGACTGCGACTGTGACTACAGGAGATGACCAGACTGCGAATACGACTACAAGAGATGACCAGAATGCGAATGCGACTACAGCAGATGACCAGACTGCGAATGCGACTACAGCAGATGACCAGATTGCGAATGTGACATACTACAGCAGATGACCAGACTGCGAATGTGACATACTACAGCAGATGACCAGACTGTGAATGCGACATACTACAGCAGATGACCAAGTAGCCAGTTTTAAAAATCTAAGCTTTCAGCAATGCACAGCTATACAGGGGGATAAACATTGTCAGGGAGGGTTTAGTAACACTGAGTCTATAGGTAGAAAGACCTACCTGACCAGCCGGGCTCACCTCTCAGAGGTCCGGAGGCGGAGCTTTCCGCGGTAGGGGCGGGGCTTGCGGTGGTAGGGGCGGGGCTTACGGCAGTAGGGGGCGGTAGGGGGCGGGAATATTCGTGGTCCAGGAGAGGCGATGTCAGTGCTCTGAGCACATACAGAGTACATGGGGCGGGGCAGGGCAGGGCAGGGTCAGAGCGTCAGTGGAGCTCCCTGCCCCGCCCCTCCCTGCTGACAGAGCCTCCCTCAGCCTAAACCGAGCCCGACAGCCATCTGATAGAACACCAGTGCCGCGATCCTGCAGGCTGACCACGGCGCCGGTGGCTATATTAGTCTGGGAGGACAGGTGGGGTTATTTTTTCATGCAGAGGGCGGCTTTTTGCCTCCCCTTCCCCCCATGGCGCCCATGGCACTTGCCATGGCTGCCATACCTTAGATACGCCACTGCATATGACTGGACTGGAGCGGATTAAAAAATAGACAAGTATAGTACATCTTTTTTAATACAGCTTTACAAGCATACAGGCAGATATACAGGCAGCATAGGTAGGAGGAAAGGGAGAGAGAACATTTTTAGTAACATATATTGTTAGAGCTCTTTCAATTTACTGTAAGTGCCTGTACTTGACACCTCTTGCTGTATCCCCCTCTTATGCCGCGTACACACGATCGCACATTCCGACAACAAAATCCATGTTTTTTTTCCGATGGATGTTGGCTCAAACTTGTTTTGCATACACACGGTCACACAAAGTTGGTTGGGATTTGCGAACGTCAAGAACGCGGTGACATACAACACATACGACGGCACTAGAAAGAGGAAGTTCAATGCCAAGTGCGCCACCCTTTGGGCTCCTTCTACCAATCTCGTGTTATTAGAAGTTTGGTTACAGACGATTCACGCTTTTCAGCCTCGTGCTTTTCTGATCATTACTGCTCTTCAGTTTGTGCTTGTGGGTTCGTATTTATATTACGTATTTGATTTGCATTGCGTTCTTGTCCGCTCGTTTCTGATTTTCAGCTCTGGCCTTTCTGTTTTTCAGTGCTTTCTGTTAGTTCATTCTGACCAGCCGACCATTTTGAAGCCATGAGGACCCTTACCCCGGACCAGAGGGTTTATAACTACCGTCTGGCCGGAGCCAGAAGAGTGGTGGAGAACGCTTTCGGGATAATGGCCAGCCAGTTCCGTCTATTCCTTATGCCAATCAACACAATATAAACTTAACCATATAATCCTTGCATGCTGCATTCTACACAACTATTTAAGGAGAAATTCAATGAACTATGTGGCCTCAGTTGGGCCTGAGGCCGGACTTCAACAAGAAACCCTGACGGTGCTTGAAACTGGTTGTCTTGGCTTGCCCCCCCAAAGCGCCCGTGAAGTAAGACAGAAGTATGTTGAGTACTTTGCGGGTAGTGGGGCCATTGTTATGCCAGAAACTGGTTAAGAAACATTTTATAAAACATTTTTGAACTTAAACTGAAATATTTCCTTTCATTTACTGCCTGGGTTTCTTTTAGCTGTCTCCTAGGTTCCCCAATGGGCTTTTCTTTTGGCCATTTTCTTGAATAGTGCAAATGTAATTTATTAGATACATGAGGTGACAATCTCTTCTTCAGGGAAATATTATTATGTTGTGGGTCTGCTACACACACCTTGTTTTTGTTGTTAATGTATGTAATGCATTACTGAGAAAAATATTCATCATTTTCATCACCATGAATGAATTTTGGGAAGTCACGAAAATGGCATAATTGTGGCAAATTATAAAGCACTGTGGGTGTTATTTACTAAAGAAAATTCCACACCGTGTGCATCTTAAAAATTTGGCTTTTAAAATACGTTAAAACTTTTTTTAAAAAAGCAAAAATACACGAGATAACTGTACAATTTTTGTGTATTTTATATTCTGCCTAAAACATCAATGATGTTCTTCATTTTTTGTTGAACATCATTGATGTTTTCCTTTATATTTTCTAAATC
Source organism: Aquarana catesbeiana (assembly GCF_042186555.1). Classification (NCBI taxonomy): domain Eukaryota; kingdom Metazoa; phylum Chordata; class Amphibia; order Anura; family Ranidae; genus Aquarana; species Aquarana catesbeiana. The sequence continues at coordinate 236,680,917 of NC_133325.1, forward strand.
ATGATTGCACCCCATTCTCTCCCCGATGAGGATCTGGGCACTTTCACTTGTGAAATGAGATTCTTCTTCCACAACATCCACATCACCTAAAATAAAAAAAAACAAAAACACACCATGTATTATAAATATGCAGGCATCCATCTATTACCTGAAGCTGTGGTCTCAGACACTCACCTGTTGTGGTCACTATTTCGCCCACTTCATAAACGTCTCCCTCCTCATCCTCTGCTTGTGGTTTTTGGATTTCCCCTTCTTTAGGAGGTGGGGATCCCTGGTGTTCTCAGATGTTCTGAGTCTTTTCTCCCCTATGTGAATAAAAAATAGGTATACTTAGCACCTAGATATTTCAGGTCAGGAATAGGAATATGAAACATTGCTTGGAAGTGTCGTACAATTGTCTGTTTTGGCAGAGTTCCAAGCTGAAGAACATTTTACTGTATTTATCGGCGTACAACACGCACTTTTTTCCCCTTAAAATCCCCTTAAAATCAGGGGAAAATCATGGGTGCGTGTTATACGCTGATCCCCCGCTGACTGTATATCTGACTGTAAATCGGCGGCGCTCGGCTCCACCCACAGGACTATGAGAGGAGCTGAAAGAAGCCGAGAGCCGCCGAGAGACACAGGACCGGCTCTTTGTCTCTCGGTGGCGCCATATTTAAAAACTGCAGTGACACTGACAAGTCTGCAGTGTCACTGGGCAAGGCTGCAAATGACACTACAAGGCTGCAGATGACACTACAAGGCTGCAAATGACACTAAAAGGCTGCAAATGACACTACAAGGCTGCAGATGACACTACAAGGCTGCAGATGATACTGAGAGGCTGAAAATGATACTACAAGGCTGCAGATGACACTACAAGGCTGCAAATGACACTTCAAGGCTGCAGATGACACTACAAGGCTGCAGATGACACTGACAAGGCTGCAAATGACACTACAAGGCTGCAGATGGACATTGATAAGGCTGCATTGATGGACATTTAAATTTAATTTTTTTTTTCCTTAAAAAGTTTTTTTCCTTAAAATTCCCTCCTAAACTTGGGGTGCGTGTTATGCGCCGGCGCGTGTTATACGCTGATAAATACGGTATTTCCTTTCTAAAGCTGGAATACTTCCCTTTTTTGTTAAAGTATCACACGTGTAGAGACCTCTAGTATCCACTGGAGCACCTGTGTGGGACACCCTAAAAAGTTTGTTCTGGTGTCCCACAATAGTGCTCCTGCGTCCAGATGTGTAAACAGCTGCTGAGTGTCCTCTCCTTACACTGAATCAAGTTTGCATTTCATTCTAGTTACAAACCCATCTAGACAACAAACTTATTTTAATACAAATAGACCTGAAAAAATGTAGTTAACCTGTATCTGCCAAAAACATCTTATAAGTGGGCGAACAATGTTTCCTACGACAGATTACTGTGCCCATGAACATGAAAGTTGCCATTTTAAACTCTACAACAGTAAAGAAAAGCACATGGAGCAGCATGCAAGTAATAATAAGAATAGGAACACACGACAACTACTTACTTTTTAGAAGCAGTTTCCTGATCTTTCCGTACTGATCGTGCTCCCTCAATTGGTCTGACCATCATTTCCTCAATTGCTCCTTGGATCTCTGTACCCCGAAATTCCTGTGCAGACTCTTCACAACTTTAGTCATGATCTTGGCCTTTCTCACATTTGGGTTTGGGTAAGGTCCATGCTTCCCGTCATAGTCGGCCCTCTTCAAGATGTCCCCCATCTCTATAAAGGACATATTTGAAGCCTTAAATCTCCTCCGGGATCGGGACATTCGTGGCTACGGCCTTTCATCGTAGCTGCTCTCCTCTGCATGCACCTGTTGTCTCACCGCCATGTGCTCTCCCACTGCGCCGAAAGAGAAGGGGCGGGGAATATACTAGAAAGAACGTCAGGGGCTGGTGGAGTTTCATGCATGCGCAGTGTATAGAAAGCGTAACACACGTGCGTCGTACGTACGATCTGTGAGTGGAGGACGGAGTAACGGAAGTGACGATCGTTATAACAAAGGTACAATTTTAACTTGGTGCATCAGTGGCCTATACTGCTTATAGATTGAGGCCTATATTGGGTCAAGATTAGGAGAGTTTCGCATGACATTAGGTTTTATCTTGTGTTGTGTCTTGCAGAGAAAATGGATCATTACTGTGAGGCATTACTCCTTACTGACAGTGTCTCCTAAAGTAGGAATGATACATATAAAATAATTTGTGTCTTGTGAAGAATGTTAAAATGACAGCATTCCATTGAGCGTTTCCTAAAACAATTTCGCTCTGTGGTTATTCACATCCTAATTGCAGCCCAACTTACTATAATAAGCCAATGGAAGAAGGATATTGCACCTACATTAGTGGAAGTTATAGATAGGGTTTCTCTTCAGTGTTCCTATGAATAATTCTTTGCTATATCGCTAGACAGAAAGGAACATTTTAGGTAAATATGGGATGAAAGTATCCAACCTCGGGATGATGGTACCTACACCATATTTTACTGTTTCATAAACTTAGGCCCTACTACTCTCTCTCGTAAATATGGGATGGTTGGTTACCTTTGAACCTCAAAATGTATCTTGAATGTAATACACACCATTATCTAGGATTCTAGGACAAAGGGAGCTTGCACTCTTTCAAATTAAGTAAGGACATCTGATTGCTAGATGTAAAATGTTCCTTTCTCCTTTCTCTTTTCCTTTTTGCTGTTAATTTTGGTACTTTGTTTTGTGCTTGGCTTTTTAGTAATTTTGGAATGGCTATACTTGTAGACTGACAGGCCTATTTTGATGCTCTTTGTAACGTTATAGATATGTGACTAAATTCTATGATTATATTGTATTTTATGTGAGAACTAGTGGCGGCTGGTGCTCAAAATTTTTTGGGGGGCGCAAACAAACAAAAAATTCTGAAATAAAATACTGAAAAAAAAAAACCATCAATTGCAGCCTCACTGTGCCATCAATTGCAGCCACTGTGCCCATACAATGCAGCCGCTGTGCCCCATAAAATGCAGCCACTGTGCCCATCATATGCAGCCACTGTGCTCATAAAATGCAGCCACTGTGCCCATAAAATACAGCCATTGTGCCCATAAAATGCAGCCTCTGTGCCCATCATATGCAGCCTCTGTGCCCATCATATGCAGCCTCTGTGCCCATCATATGCAGCCTCTGTGCTCATAAAATGCAGCCACTGTGCCCATAAAATACAGCCATTGTGCCCATAAAATGCAGCCTCTGTGCCCATCATATGCAGCCTCTGTGCCCATCATATGCAGCCTCTGTGCCCATAATATAGAGCCTCTGTGCCCATCATATGCAGCCTCTGTGCCCATCATATGTAGCTTGTGCCCATCATATGCAGCCTCTGTGCCCATCATATGCAGCCTCTGTGCCCATAGTATGCAGCTTCTGTGCCCATCATATTCAGCCTCTGTGCCCATCATATGCAGCCTGTGCCCATCATATGCAGCCTGTGTCCATCATATGCATTCTGTGCCCATCATATGCAACTTCTGTGCCCATCATATGCAGTCTCTGTGCCCATCATATGCAGCCTCTGTGCCCATAATATGCAGCTTCTGTGCCCATCATATTCAGCCTCTGTGCCGATCATATGCAGCCTGTGCCCATCATATGCAGCCTGTGTCCATCATATGCATTCTGTGCCCATCATATGCAGCCTCTGTGCCCATCATATGTAGCTTGTGCCCATCATATGCAGCCTCTGTGCCCATCATATGCAGCCTCTGTGCCCATCATATGCAGCTTCTGTGCCCATCATATTTAGCCTCTGTGCCCATCATATGCAGCCTGTGCCCATCATATGCAGCCTGTGTCCATCATATGCATTCTGTGCCCATCATATGCAACTTCTGTGCCCATCATATGCAGCCACTGTGATCCCCCCCCCGCTCGCCGTCTGACTGTCACCCCATCCTGGTGGCGAGTCAGGCAGCGGTTGAGCTGTGGAACATGCAGCGGGTCAGGCGACGGCTACTGCCTCCTCCATGGTTCTCTGTCCTCGCGTGGGTCACTTCTTCCGTTCCGTTAGGCGTCCAATCAGAGCGCCTGTGTCTTTAGCCAATCAGATGACGGATATTAGACCTGCACCTCCTGATTGGCTGAGAGGCAGTTCAGTGTTAGAAAAGCAAATATTCATTTGCTTTTCTAACACACCTGGGTGGCCAGGGAGCGCAATGCTCTGCATTCCGAGTCCACCTTTTTTGAAGACTATTAGAACCTATGGCTCTAATCAGGTGCTTAAAAAAACACCCCCGCCACTGTAATTTAGGCGTCCGGCATCCGAAAAGGGGCTGGACGCTTGAATAGGGGGTGGCTACAGCGCCATGGATAGATTCATGCTATGCATGAATCTATCCATTTTACATAGTGGGGGAGGCTGGAGAGAGGGGGTGGCGCCCGTGCACCCTTAATGGATGCGCCGCCACTGAGAACTATTTTCCTACTGGATTGCGCAATGTCTGCTCTGCTGATCCTATACATGTTTGTTCTTTTTTTTTCTTATGGTTGAAATTCAATAAAAACCTAATGTTTAAAAAAAAAAAAAATACTACAGCAAGTTAATATGTGGAATAACCAGTACAAAAAAAAAAAAAAACATTTTGTCACTATTGCCAGTTTTCAGAACAAATAAGAACAATATTATACCATATATAAAAATGATATTTTCTTTAAGATGTTATCCATATTTATGAACGGTATATAAATGTATGGATACTGGTGTGTGATAAACTATAGTTTTCTAAGTTTTAGTTAATAATAATTTGAGGCTCAGTAACAATGTCACCCAGGACCATATAATAAAACATTGTCTAAACATTCACGGCATGTATTTACAATCTGACATACATGCCAATAAAAATGTTTCCAAGTTGCAAAATAAGAGCAAGATGTCCCTTTTTGTTAATCAATCTTCTAAGAATGAAATACATTGTACAATGAAATATTAATTAATGAATTAATGATCTATAAAGTGCAAACGTCTTGCTAATTAGATTCCAGCTCTCAAACTTGTGTCAAAGGAATAATAAATATGAAAGAAAACTTTTGAATGTCAAAAAGCTTTGATAAATGCCATAAACTTCTTTTTCAAAAGGTGATCCCAGACATAAACTACAAGTACAACTGTGCATACTCGAGTGTCCTGTAGGATCTCTTACATTCAACTATGTGCAAATGCATATGTTAAACTTGATAATTGAGGCCCAATAGGGAGCCACAAAAAGGTGGAGGGAGGGGCATACTGCGAACCTCTGTGACCATGTATAGGCAGCATATGTAGCACTGAATGTATTGACATAGCTTTCTGCTGCTCAACCATGCATGCCTGAATTAGTACAGTGCTTGTGAATGTATTGTATACAGACTAATAGCAGTAGTTGCCAGTCTTAGGAAGGCCATACACGGTGCAAATTTCTTCCTTGCAACCACGAGTTGCAGGAAGCCATCTCTGCCCGGAAAAGACAGTGATTTTCGCTAGCGGCTATAGCAACCGCTAACGATAATTGTAGGAGAACCTGGCAGACTGATTGTACCCAAGTTGATCAATAGATCAACTTGGTACATTCAGCCTGCCCGTTAACGATTTAAATCTCGGACGGTTCCTGCTGAACCAGCCGAGATTCGAACCGTGTATGGCCAACCTTACACTTTAAGTATAACCAAAAGCAATGGTAAGGAGTCTGAACCTCGGTGAGGTTGTTATCATTGTTTGGGTCCCTATTAGGGAGATTCAGTCTCTCTAATTGTCCTGATCACCAGTGTCACCAAGAACCAAAGTAATGGTAAATGCAAAAAGCTGAGTTGCCACCAGAACAGGAATAGGGGGTAAATGCTTCAATGGGGGCAACTATCTGAGAGGGATTTTCCCTCACATTTGAAAGACTGCTGGCTCTACAGGACAGGAAGAAGAGGAGAATCTCAATTTACAGATAGAAAAGAAAAACACTAACCCTCCCCTACTCTATCCAAAAAAAAAGCTTGGTTTTAACCACTTCAGCACTGGAAGATTTTCCTACTTAATGAGCGGGCCATTTTTTGCGATTCGGCACTGTGTTGCTTTAACTGACAATTGCGCGGTCGTGCGACGCTGTACCCAAACAAAATTGATGTCCTTTTTTTCCCACAAACAGAGCTTTCTTTTGGTGGTAGTTGATCACCTCTGTGGTTTTTATTTTTTGCGCTATATACAAAAAAAGAGTGACAATTTTGAAAAAATATATATATATTTTACTTTTTGCTATAATAAATATCTCCAAAAATGTTTTTTAAAAAACAAATTTCTTCATCAGTTTAGGCCAATCTGTATTTTTCTACATATTTCTGGTAAAAAAAAAATCACAATAAGTGTATATTGATTGATTTGCACAAAAGTTATAGTGTCTACAAAATAGGGGATAGATTTATGGCATTTTGATTATATTTAGTTTTTTTACTAGTAATGGCGTTGATCTGCGATTTTTAGCGGTACCACAACATTGCGGCGGACAGATCTGACACCTTTTTGGGACCACTGACATTTATACAGCGATCAGTGCTATAAAAATGCACTGATTACTGTGTAAATGTCACTGGCAGGGAAGGGGTTAACACTAGGGGGCTAAATGTGTTCCCTAGTTAGTGTTTCTTACTGTGGGGGGATGGAACTGACAGGGGGAGGAGACATATTGTTGTTTGTAGTTACTACAAAAGATCTGTCTCTTCTCTCCTGTCAGAACGAGGATTGGTGTGTTTACACACACAAATCTCTGTTCTGGCTCTCGTGCCCGCGACCGAGCCCGATGGCCTCAGCTGTGCAGTGGCTGCTATGGCTCTTAAAGGAGCTGACGTACCCATACGGCGATTCGCGGGAATGTGCCACTTTTCTGATGTATATCGGTGTGAGCCGGTCGGCAAGTGGTTAAATATACTTTATTATTAAAAATGTTACCTAACAAAACACACTATAGTAGTCATGCAGTACAATGCGAATGAAGGTATAAATACCTGTGTTAGGGGGAGAGGGATATCTGGGGCCCCTTATCTTAAAGGGGACTTCCAGATTCCCACAAATCCCCCACAGACCCCCCACATCCCCAGCATTAATGGCATGTGACCTGGTAAGGTTCAGCAGGGGGCCATATGCTCGCTCCCCCCTTCTTGGTCTGCATGCTTAGATATTGTCTAGTATAAAATTTGGAGAGGACACTACACTGTATTTTTTTTTTCCTTAGAATTTCCCCTTAAAATCCATACCAACCCTTATTAAAGATAAGGGTCTAATATGGACTGGGGTCCCTATGTTGTTGTGTTTCTTTTTTTTTTGCGTGAGGTTTCTCTTTAAATTTAAAATCTGTACCAGGCCCTCATCAAGAATAAGAGTCTGGTGTACATTTTTGAAGGAGTTTTGCTGTTTAAAAAAAAAAACAAGCTGAGGAGGAAATGTTTTTATTTTTTCTAAAGTGTCACATTTGCTGTAGTACATCCTACAGGTGTGTCATTTCATGTCCAGGTTTTTGGCACCCCCAAGCACATTATTTAAATGAATTTTGCATTTATTAACCACTTAAGGACCGCCCTATAGCAGATCAACTGCTACAGGGCGCAATCCTGTACAGAATCACGTATATATGTGATTACGCACGTCCGCCCAGGAGGCGTTCTCCCCCCGATCTGCAGGTGCCAGTCAATGGATGTCCGCCAATTGCCAGGCAGAGACACAGAACCGAGCTCTGCTCTCTCTGTAAACAAGGGGGGAAGTGATTGTTTTTGTGTCCCTGCAAAGCAGGGAATAAAATCCATCACTTCCCTTAGTAAAAGCAGCACACAGTTTACACAAAAACACTGGCTAGGCACACAGTTAACTCTTTGATCGCTCTAGATGTTTAACCTCGCCTCAGCCAGTGTCATTAGTACAGTGACAGTGCATATTTTTATCCTGATCACTGTATGTGTGTCACTGGTTCACACAAAGTGTTAAAAGTCAGTTAGTGTCCGATTGTCTGCCGCAATATGGCAGTCCCGTTATAAGTCACTGACCGCCACCAATACTAGTCTAAAAAAATAAAAACAAAACAAAAAAAATCCAGTATATATATATACCATAGTTTAAATGCTATAACTTTTGCTCAAACCAATCAATACATTGGGCAGTGCCGGCCGCTCAATTAGGGCCGCAGGGGCGCCGCCCCCCCATCCATATGTCCAGCCCCCTAATCTACATGCAGGGCCCCAGATGCATGGATTCCAATTGGGGGAGGGGGTGTTTTTTTTAAGCATGTGATTAGAGCCAGAGGCTCTAATAGGCTTCGAAAAAAGGTTGTGTGACAATAGCAAATGAATATTCGCCATTGCCACACTGATCCTCCTCTCGGCCAGTCAGGAAGCCCCTATTGGCCAGGGAGTCTTAGGACTCCCGTGGGGGGGGTGGAGGGCTGGATCTCCGCCGTCCATCTCCCGCGGTTGGAGGGGGGTGGTTGTGATTGCCCTGCTACCCGTCTCCCGCGGGGGGGATGTTAATTTACACCCTCCCTCAAAATCTTGAGAACCAGCCACCACTGATATGGGGATTGTAGCAAAATACATATTGGCCTAAACTTATTAAGAAATTTGTTTTTTTTTTTACATTTTTTTTAGATATATTTTATAGCAGAAAGTAAAAAAATATTGTTTTTTTCAAAATCGTTGGTCTTTTGTTGTTTACAACACAAAAAATAAAAAACGCAGTGGTGATCAAATACCACCAAAAGCAAGTGCTATTTGTGGGGAAAAAAAACGACATACATTTTACTTGAGTAAGTGTTGCATGACAGTTAAGTAATTGACTCCCTGCTGAACAGCATTTAAAAATAAAAAATGAGCATTGCTACACTTTCCCTAGGGCAGTGCCCTTAGTTTGGTAATCCTTTGCCTATTAGCAGTGAAAACGGAGAGAACAGATTTTTAAGATCTGTGTCCCTTTCACTTCAGTGGAGGTTCATAGTAAAGCTCTCAGTTTCCTGATTTTAATCTAATTATTTTTATTGGTTTAATGATAGATAACAATATTGTAGGTTACATAAAACGTTTGATACACTCTGTCAGATCAAAATGCGTGTTGAAACAGGTATTCAGTAAATACATGTAGAGGTGTTTGAACTAAACATAGCATAGCAGAGGTATTAGATGGTGTAATCCCATGAACGAAATATTCAGGGTTAAGGGGGGACCGGTGAGACAGGACCATCCGGATCCACTGACTGGTAACAATGGGTATCCATACCTGTGTAAGTGGACCAAGATATAATTAGAGTTTTAATAAGCTGTTAAATATCCAGGACAGGACGTTTCTCCACCCCATGGGGAACTCGCTGTGGAGATGACCTACCCAGCAGTTTCCTGATTTTTAGACGCATTTGCCAAATGTGCCTGAGAATGGAACCCGATGAAAATTCACCCATCGCTGATTTGTCTCCTGTGGAAAAAAGAAAACAATCATAAAGCCCTTAAAACTTCACTGATTAGTGGGAACTTTACTACTGTCATAACCAACTATTGCAGGATTTTCCACTGAAGTGCAAAACCCTTTCAGGTACTTAGTATTCTCTTTTCTCTGACCTCTGTCATTCTGCTAATTGATTAACGCTTTAGCACCAGTTGCATCTATCCCCAAATATCCATCACACAGATCATGTGACTGAAAGATTCCCTGTCTTCCAGTCACTTATAATTACATAAAATGACAGATGACCATTTATTGCTGTACATTCACAAACAATTAGTTCACCTTTTTAGAAACCACAGGCAAGCCAGTCTTACTTTTTTTTCTGACAGCTACAAGCAAGCAGCAACCACAAAGGTTTTTGGTCAAGAGATCATTTAAGTGTTAACGCTGCAAGGAAGAAATCACTTGTAGATGAATACATTCAAAAGAATCCCACATAGAGATACACTACAACAAGGATATGGACATATTACATATTAACAAAAGCTAAATAATTATAATATTGATTTATGAAAGGCAGGCGTGCTGCATTTCACCACAACTCAAAACTTTCTTGTAGAAGACCAGTGAATGACTATGCCCCAAATTAGTAATACAGGCTTCTGGTAGAAGGTAGAAATGTTAATTTGAGAAAAGTTGGACACTAAAATTTGTTTGTGTAACGTCTGTTTATTTGGACCCCATTAACTTGTCAACTCTGTTGAAATATTTGTATCAACATTTGCTTGCGTTTTATAACGGAAACTATAAGGCAGGATGAACTGTAATTGTCTGCACAATGTTTAAAATAAAGAATAAAAAAAAAATGTTCTTTGAATGTGTACGGTCCAGTAGAATGTGCATACATACTGTACATGGTGCCTATCTGCACTGTTACATCCTACGCTCTATAACTTTTACATCCTACGCTCTATAACTGTGTATGTGTGTGTGTGTGTGTGTGTGTATATATATATATATATATATATACACACACACACACACACACACACACACACACACACACACAATGTGTATATATATATATATATATATATATATATATATATATATATATATATATATATATATATATACAGTGGGGCAAAAAAGTATTTAGTCAGCCACCAGTTGTGCAAGTTCTCCCACTTCTTAAAAAGATGAGAGAGACCTGTTTTGTCATCATAGGTATACCTCAACTATGAGAGACAAAATATGGAAACAAATCCAGACAATCACATTGTCTGATTTTTGAAAGAATTGATTTGCAAATTATGGTGGAAAATAAGTATTTTGTCAATATCAAAAGTTCATCTCAATACTTTGTTATATATCCTTCGTTGGCAATGACAGAGGTCAAACGTTTTCTGTAAGTCTTCACAAGGTTGTCACACACTGTTGCTGGTATGTTGGCCCATTCCTCCATGCAGATCTCCTCTAGTGCAGTGATGTTTTGGGGCTGTCGCTGGGCAACACGGAATTTCAACTCCCTCCAAAGGTTTTCTATGGGGTTGACATCTGGAGACTGGCTAGGCCACTCCAGGACCTTGAAATGCTTCTTACGAAGCCACTCCGTTGCCTGGGTGGTGTGTTTGGGATCATTGTCATGCTGAAAGACTCAGCCATGTTTCATCTTCAATGCCCTTGCTGATGGGAGGAGGTTGGCACCCAAAATCTCATGATACATGGCCCCATTCATTCTTTCATATACATGGATCAGTCGTCCTGTTCCCTTTGCAGAGAAACAGCCCCAAAGCATGATGTTGCTACCCCATGCTTCACAGTAGGTATGGTGTTCTTTGGTTGCAACTCAGCATTCTCTCTCTTCCAAACACGACGAGTTGTGTTTCTACCAAACAGTTCTACTTTGGTTTCATCTGACTATATAACATTCTCCCAATCCTCTTCTGGATCATCCAAATGCTCTCTGGAAAACTTCAGACGGGCCCGGACATGTACTGGCTTAAGCAGGGGGACACGTCTGGCACTGCAGGATCTGAGTCCCTGGCGGCGTAGTGTGTTACTGATGGTAGCCTTTGTTACATTGGTCCCAGCTCTCTGCAGGTCATTTACTAGGACCCTCCTTGTGGTTCTGGAATTTTTGCTCACCGTTCTTGTGATCATTTTAACCCCACGGGGTGAGATCTCGCGTGGAGCCCCAGATCGAGGGAGATACACAAACGGTATATTGTCAAAAGTATTGGCACACCTGCCTTTACACGCACTTGAACTTTTTTTTTTTTTTCCAAAATCTTTTTATTGGTTTTTAAAAAGAGAAACAAAAACAGATAAAGAGAACAAACAGTTAAACATACATTGGTCTAATATGATGTCTATGTGATCCTTGCAAGAATCACGCTGTCACCTTATTCATGAAGAATATATTATGACATCAGTCATAGCGGTACAGTTTACTGGGTCATGGTGGTGCTATGTGCAGTTGTACATGGTAAAATAGCATATTGTAGATTATTGTGTACACCTGGCACCCGCGTGGGAGCTACTTTGTGATTGGGGTCTACTGAGAGGCCTCTGAAGCAGTGGAGGGATCTGCCAGCCACTTAGACCAGACTTTGCTATATTTGTTGGGGCAGCCTCTGTTGTCATATGTGTCTTTATACAGAGGTAAGCTATTGTTAATTAATTGTTTCCACAGGGAGAGAGGAGGGGGGGTTGGTTTGCGCCAACTAAGGGCTATAGCTTTACGGGCATAGAACAGGAGCAATCCCACCAGTGTGCGTCCCGCCACCGTAGGAATTAGTTGTTCTACCAGGCCTAGTATGCAGATTGACATTGATGGTTGTAGTGGCACAGAGGTGATTTGTGTGACAAAGTCCAATATCTCCCTCCAGTATCCGACAATTGCCGGACAGGTCCAGAAGATGTGGGTGAAGTCCCCAGGAGTCCCACCACATCTCCAACACCCGGGAGGGGAGTCGGGGTTCATTTTGTGTAGTCTGTGAGGGGTAAAATATGCCCGATGGACTATCTTGAATTGGATCAGGCGATCTCTCAGAGAGACCAGGGAGCTAAATGGGAAATCCCATATGCCATCCCAGTCATCGTTGTCAAAATTGGGGATGTCATGGGACCATTTAGATCTTAGCTTTTCCATAGTCGGGAGGGAGGTGACAGTCAGGTGTGAATATAATTGAGAAGTGGGTTTTTTCGCACAATCTGATCTAAGAAGGTCCTCCAGTGAAGATTGGACTAGTTGAGGAGGGGAGTTGGAGAATTGGTGACTGAAGGCATGGGAGAGTTGAAGGAATCGAAAAATATAGGACTGGGGTATATTAAAATTGGAGTTTAGTTTGGAGAGCGGGACTAGGGATTGATTGAAGATAATCTGTGCCACCGTTTTAATGTTAAATTTGGTCCAGGCATGAGGCTCAGGTAGTTTATAGATGTGCTCCAGGGTTGGGTTTATCCAAAGGGGAGCATTGGGTGAGATTGCCTGTTGAGGGTATTTTTCTAATTTGAGACCTACCCCCCATGCACGCAGTGTAGTGCGCATGGAGGGTGTCAGTGGATAAGGGGCTCGAGGGCCTCGAAAAAGCAAAAATTTGAGCGCCTCTAGGGATCCCAACACTGCCGTCTCGACCATGGTAGCTGGGTTGGAGGTGTCCGGATTGAGCCACCAAGCAGCTGTTACTAGCTGGGCGGCCAGATAGTACTTGTATAGATCTGGACACGCAAAGCCACCTTGGGAGGTCGGGCGTATCAGTGTTGACCAGCTGTATCTGGGGGATTGGGACCCCCATAGGAAAGAGGCGAGGAGGCGATGTAGTTGTTTGAAAAAGGATTTAGGAATCCACTGTGGAGAGTGGCGGAATAAGTATGTAAATTTGGGGAGTATTTTCATTTTAAACAAATTAATGCGTCCCAACAGTGAAAGAGGCAACGATTCCCACGCCTTCAGCCATTGCCGAGTCTCCTGAACCACCGGGGACAAGTTGAGGGATAAGAACTCAGAAGCCTGCCTGGAGACCACCACCCCTAAGTATTTAAAATTCTCGACCCATTGTAGAGGGATGTCCGTGGGAGCTGTGTCACGGGCTGCAGGATCCACGGGGAAAAGGAGAGATTTTGTCCAGTTAACCCTGAGGCCCGTGACAGAGGAGAAGGAGTTGAGGACCTGCAGGGCTCCCTCGAGTGATGGACCCGCATCATTAAGGAAGAGTAGGAGGTCATCCGCATACAGGGCGACCCTCTCCTCCAGGCAGCCAACCCGCAGTCCCCTAATGTGAGGAGAGGTGCGAAGGGCCTCGGCAAGTGGCTCCATCGCGATGGCAAATAAGGCCGGAGAGAGAGGGTAGCCCTGCCGCGTGCCCCTGGATAGATGGAAGGACTGTGACAGGCCCCCTCCCAGCTTAATAGCCGAGGTGGGGTCACGGTAGAGGACCTTCATCCATTCAATGAAGATCAGGGGGAACCCCATCCTGCGGAGGACCTCCCAGAGAAAAGGTCACTCGACCGTGTCGAAGGCCTTCTCAATGTCCAGGGAGGCCACCACTCTAGATCCTTCATTGAGATGTTGTGCGTGTATGTTGGTGAACAGACGCCTCAAGTTAACGTCTGTCGCTCTATTGGCCATGAAACCAGTCTGGTCAGTCTCAATGATAGATGGTAGTAGGGGCTGTAGTCTCGTGGTTAGTAATTTGGTGAGAATCTTGAAGTCTGTATTAAGTAGGGCGATTGGTCTGTAGGAGGCACAGGATGTGGGGTCTTTAGACACTTTATGAATGAGAATGACATGGGCATGGCCCATGGAAGCTGGGAGGGCACCATCAGTCAAACATTGGGAATAGAGCTGGGCCAATTTGGGGGCCAATAGGTCCCCATGAGTTTTGTAGAACTCAATGGGTAGTCCATCTGGGCCCGGAGACTTTCCCGCGGAAAAGGACCTAATCGCTTTCAGTACCTCCTCCGGGGTAATCGGCCTCACTAGGGATTCTCTCTTCCCATCAGACAACCAGCCAAGTGCCAAGGGGTCCAGCCAAGGTGCGAGGTCCCGCGACTGGAAATCCGATGGTAGCACTGAAGTATAGAGAGAGCTGTAGTACTGACGGAAGGCTTCAAGTATGTCTGGCAGGGAAGAGGCCGACCCTCCCGAAGGGGACACCACACTAGAGATCACCGTCAGCGGTCTGTCATGTTGTGCAAGCATCGCCAGAAGGCGACCGTTGCGGTCTCCTTGTTCAAAGAACCGTTGTTTGTTGCGGTAAAGGTCAAGTCTGGTAACTTCGGTGAGGTGGAGGTGTAGCTCACGTTTCGCTGCATTGAGGGAGTCAAAGTGTGCGTCAGTGGGGTCAGCTGCATAGATGTCTGATTGGGATTGCGCAGTGGTCTGTAGGGCAGTAGTGGTAGCCGCTTGTTCTCTCCGGATCCCAGCAATAGAAGAAATGTATTGCCCTCTGGTAAAAGCCTTAAAGGCATCCCAGGTCACCGCTGTGGAGGAGGATCCCGTATTAAGATCCCAGTATTCCACTAAGCGTGGTGGAATGGTGTCTGCCAGGTCAGCATGAGAGATCCAATGGGTCCCCAGGCGCCAAAGGGAGGAGGAACGGGAGGACGGGGAACGAACGGTAAGGAGTAGGGGGCAGTGATCTGAGAGTCCGCTGGGCAAATATGAGGCATCAAGTACATCTGTCAGCATAGTCGGGTTGGCAAAGGCGAGATCGATGCGGGAGGAAGTTTTATGTGTATTGGAGAAACAGGAGTATGCTCTGGTCATGGGATGTTTCCATCTCCACACCTCAGATACACCTAGCGCCTCTGCCCATGAGAGCAAGTCAGGAGAGAATTGTTTGGGGGGGGGTAGGTCTGTCCAGGTCCGGGGCCAGAATGGCGTTGAAATCACCCATTAATAACAGTCTAGCAGGGCAGTATGGAGTGATTTTCTCTAGAATGGTGTATAAGGTGGAGGAGGAAAAAGGAGGAGGAATGTATACACCTACTACAATATACCGACATCCCAGACAGTGAACACTATTAGTACATATTTACCCTGGGGGTCAGTGTGAACATGTTCCATCACACATGGGAAGGATTTACTAATTAGGATTGTGACCCCTCTGGCATATGTGGAATAGGAAGCATGGAAGGCTCTCTGGATCCATGGCTTTTTCAGCGCCAGTAGTTTGCTGTCCATAAGGTACGTTTCCTGTAAAATTACTATATGCGGGGAGTGCAATTTGAGGTACTTGAAGAGTACCGCTCTCTTAAATTTAGAATTGAGCCCCCGGACATTCCAGGACAGCGCACTGAAGGTGGGGGCGTCACGTCCTGTCATTGTGCGGAGGTCTGGCGGGGGAAGAAAGGAGGAGTGAAGCAGGTGCATGTGCACAGCTCAGGAGCAGCAAGGACCCAGGGAGCCTGTACCAGGTGGAATCATGACCTATGGAAGACCAAATAGACAAACGAACATGAATAGATATAACACTGATAAACAATACCCGTGATGACACTGAGGTGTCAAACCTGCCCTCATCTGATGACATCCCCAGAAAATTTGGGGAGTGATCAGATCTGGCCTATACCCAAAACTCAAAAACAGTAAACCCTTAAACTTTAATTAGCAACAGTTCAGTGTTGTGTTCCAACACTTGTGGAAGCTCTTAGGTAGGGGAAGCAGGTTCCGGACAGTAGCACAGTCAAAAAAAAAAAAAAAACAGAGAAAAGAGGAAAAACAAAATTGGTGGTTGCCGTTGGAGCTCCGCAGACAGGAGCGGATGGTAGTCTATGTAACAAAGGGCATTGAACAACCAATTGGGGTAATGGTGAATTAGAGCAGTGAGAAAAGACCTAGGGATGGATGGTGCATAATATTGTGAGTTAACATGGGACAGGAGGTAGTCCTGTTCAGGGGGATTGTGATAGTTAGCTGCTCCCAGTATGTTGTAATCAACTATGGTTCCATGGTAGTATGTTGTCAGCGGGTATCTAGCCATGCAGCAGCAGCCTCCGGGGTGTCGAAGAAACGCGTGTTGTCACCATCAGTGATACGCAGCCTGCTGGGATATAATAGACCAAAGCGTATACCCCTTTCTCGGAGCCGACGTCTTACATCCGTAAAGGACTTGCGGCGTTGCTGTACTTCCTGAGAGAAGTCCGGGAAAAAGAGCAGTTTGGTATTTTCGTATTTAATTTCAGGCATGGCGCGCGCTGCTGCCAGAATGCGATCCCGGTCGCGGTAATTTAATAGCCGCAGCAGGAAGGGGCGAGGAGGGCCCCCTGGTCTTGGAGGGAGCGGTGGGACCCTGTGGGCTCTTTCCACCACGAAGGTGGGAGGCATATCACCCAGGCTGAACAGAGTGGACAGTAGTTGTTCAGTAAACTCAGCTGGTCTGGGACCCTCAGCTCTCTCAGGTAATCCAAGTATGCGGATGTAATTCCGCCTAAGGCGGTTCTCAGTGTCTACAGCACGCTCCTGGAGCGCCTTCACTTGGAGCTGCAGGGCCCTCACCTCCCTAGAATCTGCCCGGACTGTATCCTCCACCGTGGAGACTGTCCTCCACCTCTGCGATACGGGACCGGAATTTGTCCATATCCTGACGGATGAGACCGACATCTATGGTCAGGAAGTCGATTTTGGTTGTCAGAGTTTCCTTGCATGCTGTAATGGCCGCCAGGATTTCCGCCCCCGTGGGGGCCACCGCCGCCCCTGGCTCCGCCTGCGAATTCGCCGCCATAGTGGCAGCGGGCCGCCTCGTAGAGGATTTGGTCACCGGTGGGGGGGTACGAGAGGCCTTCGGACCAGATTTTGTGTAGCGGGTCCTAGGGTGACCCATCCGAGGTCCGCCCCGCGATGAAGGAGGTTCCTAGGGGGATGACTATGCCGCCGCTCGTCCCGTGGATCGGGGCACCTGAGCGCGGAGGATGTATGTGGCCTCGTAGGCCGCAAGATGGCAGCGGGTCACTGCTGTGTGGAGTCAGTCGCGGGCTGTGTATCAACACCACCGGCCGGCCGGGATCCGCAATTTGGGCTGGGATTGATGCAGGGGGTGCCCAGGAAACTATAGGGCTGATCTGGAGTCTCACCGGAATGTTCACTGCTGAGGATGGCTGTAGATTGAGTCAGGACGTGCAGAGCTCCACAGCAGCACTTCTGGCTTGTCTCACACGCCCCGTGCTGTTTTGCTGGGGCACAGATGATGGCACAGGGATGGCAGTGCTATAATGCTGGGGCACAGATGATGGCACAGGTATAGCAGCGTTGTATTGCTGGGGCACTGATGATGACAAAGGGATGGCAGTGCTGTATTACTGGGGCACAGAGAAATCAATGCTGTATTGCTGGGGCACAGATGATGGCACAGGGAAGACAGTACAGTATTGCTGGGGCACAGATGATGGCACAGGGAAGACAGTACAGTATTGCTGGGGCACTTTAGTACCTGAGTGTGGAGGATGTGTCTGTTGTAGTAGGCCATAAGATGGCGGCGGATC
This sequence comes from Aquarana catesbeiana, assembly GCF_042186555.1. Lineage (NCBI taxonomy): Eukaryota > Metazoa > Chordata > Amphibia > Anura > Ranidae > Aquarana > Aquarana catesbeiana. The sequence continues at coordinate 236,698,839 of NC_133325.1, forward strand.
TCTGAGGTATAATGTTGGCCACGGCCCGATGGAGACACAAGCGGCCACAATTTACGCTGGGTCTGGTGAGAATGCTGTCCGGTGATTGTTAGGGAGAGTTTGGAGGCTCTCCAGGTTGTATTTCATGCAGGATGGCGATGGATTTGATCAGCAGGCCGCGGGCGCCCAGAATCAGCCTGTATGGATTCTCAGGTGGCCGTTCAGGCCCCCCACACAGTCCAGCTGTCTCCCAGGGACAACCTCCAGCTATGTGTGCTATTCAGCTGCCTCTCACCCCGCGGATCGCGGCACTCCAGCCCGGGGATGACGGAGGCTCCGTAGGCCTCAAGATGGCGGCAGGTCTCTGAGGTATAATGTCAGCCACGGCCCGATGGAGACACAATCGGCCACAATTTCCGCTGGGGCTGGTGAGGATGATGTCTGGTAACTGTTAGGGAGCATTTGGAGGCTCTCCAGGTTGTATTACATGCAGGATGGCGACGGATTAGATCAGGATCGGCGGAGCTCCAGAGCAACACGTCTTTCTCCCACTACATCCGGACACGCCCCCCACACGCACTTGAACTTTAAAGGCATCCCAGTCTTAGTCCATAGGGTTCAATAATTATATTTCTTAGCTTTAAAGGATAAGTTCCCCCATCAAAAAAAAATGCACATATTTTAGCAGGTTACAAAATGTACATTTATCTGCACATCATGTGTGCAGTGCCAGGATCCTGCAGACTCTCAGTCAGCTGTCTGGCCGTACCCCCATACAAGCAGACAGTTACTGAACTGCAGGAAGAATCAATGAACTACAAGAGCACTCCCCAGCTCCCTCACAGTTCATTGAGAACTACAAGCTATTTGCCACTGTGGACGATCATACATGTAGTTCATTCATTAACAGGAAACTGGAGCTCCGCACAGCGCTCTGTTTTCAAATAGTGGTTGCAGGCACAGGGAGAAGATCCCTCCGCCCACTGTCAAAGGGCAGGGAGTGCTGTTGGCGGGAGCTGGGTATGTAGGCTGGAGGGAGGCCAGGTATTAGGCTTCCCTGAGGGAAGGAACAGCACACACAGAGGTTGGAGTTGCAAGATTTGTATTGTCAAGAACCTTCCAGCATACAGTAACACAGTCTGTGCAGTGACTTAAAACTGACAGCAACACTCACAGATGGTTATACAGTACTTGCAGGGAGTGATGCTCAGAGACAAAGGCACATACATGATAGCACTTTGCACAGGAGGAGTCTAGAAGGCAGTAAGCAGTGGAGGACTGGCATCTGAAAGAGTTCCACACAGCAGGACTAACAAGCAGTCCCTATGCTGACTCTCCTCCTCTAGAACCTCACCCTCATGCTAGGCAGACTCTCTCTGTTCAATGCGCATCAACTGCAATCAGCAAGTGCCTTTTATAAGCACTACCCTAACTAAAGATTGCCACAGGGTCATCCAGGGCAGCAGCGTTCAATTGGACAGCATCTCACCTGATAACACATATGGAGGCCTAAAAGGAATGTGCATTCCTCCTGTCCTCCACTCTCCCTGCTAGGTGGTTGCAACAGCGCCACCTGTGTAGGGAGGAGCACTTTGCAGGGAAATGTTCTCCCAGAGCTAAGTGAATAAGGCAAAGCTCTGCTGACTTCCTTCATTCAATTACGTGCAAGCAAAATTATATTTTATAACTTTATTTTTTTATTTGCACGTGATTGGATATTCTTAGCAAAGTGATTTCACCACATTCACTTAGCTCTTGGGAAAATTCCTGTGAAGAAAGCAACTTCATTTGCAAAGTAAACAGCATATGTTCCTTTGTAAATTAACACCACTGCTTCCAGCGATCTATAAGGACTACTGAACTCTTCCCCTCTCTTTTATGGAAAAGTGGAGAGGTGGATGGCATTATAGTCCTGTTGTAGAGAGGCAATGCTGTCAACAAATGAATAACAAATTGCAAAAGTGCACAGTACTGTTTAAAGGGTAAATTGACCTTTTGTAACATGTTACATGTTACACCCATAATCAGGGAGTACCATGTTACAAATCCACCAACCCTCACACTCACCCGATTCCCCGTTGTGACTCCCCCCCGCTCTCTGTCACAATCTGCAAAGAACGTGGTCATGCGGGGCTCCGCCCGCCCAGCTGCGTCATTAATCACAGTGTTCTATGAATGGAAAACTACAAGGTCTGACTGCCTGTCGGCTTGTAGTTCTCAATGAACTACCACTGTACTGTTGAGTGCTGAGTAGTTCATTGATGCCTCCTCTTAGTGTGTAACTGCCTGGCCTTATGGTGTACAGCCAGATAGCTTACACACAGAGTCTGCAAGAGCCCTGCATTGCACCCACGCTCTGCTAATTGTGGGAGCAGTGCTTTCCAGGCTCCCAATAAAAAAAAATAATAAATTCACATATTTTACCTGTAAAAATATGTGCATTTACTTTATTTTTTTTAAATGTGAACTTATCCTTTAAGTATTGCCTCAGTGGGTAATGATAATAGACCTGAAGTGGGTACATGCAGTAAGGGGTACAGATCTACAGGAAAGGGGTGCACTCAATCCAGCAGTTCGGAGGAATGGAGTTATTTATATAGTAGAACAATGAAAGAGACAGAAGAGCACACGTATCTTGTGCAATGAAAATGGTACAATTGCAAAGTACAATAACAAGTGGCAACTCCCAATCTTTTTGAAGAAATAGCACATCTCAGAGCAGAAGAAGGTGGACAGTAGTAGCTGTGGCCAGTGGCAGAGCTAAAATAAAGTTGTTGGCGGCTGTCAGTTCTTCTGCCAGGACCTGCTCCAAAGATGTCAGGAGAATCAGCAATCTCTGTCTCTGGATGGCAACTCTGGGAGAAAACGGGTGCATACTCTGTCCAGATATTGGGCTAGGTGACACGTTTTGAGGATACATTTCTCTTTTTCAAGCTCCTACATAAATACGGAACGGTGAGTGAGAGTTGTCACCCTAGGACAGGTAGTGTGTTTCTGGTAGGATCACCAAGGGAAAATAATGCAGCCACCACTTCTAAGAAATGGTACACTGCAAAATATTACATTTTGTTCTTGGCTTTAGATAGGCTTTAATCTTCAGCTCCCTACTGACATAAGATTTGTGTGCTTTATGCCGCATACATACGACTGGACTTGCGAACGGTCTAAACTCCGTTGGCATTTCCGACAGAGAGATTTAGAACATGTTCTATATCTGAGTCCGTCGGAAATGTCGACAGAAAAAGTCCGATGGGGCATACACACGGTCGGAATGTCCGACCGAAAGCTCCCATCGGACTATTTCTATCGGGAAGTCCGGCCGTCTGTACGCGGCATTAGAGTTCTCAGCTCCACCCACTTGCCACAGATATCATGTCCCAATTTTTCCTTTAATTTGCTTTCTGGAGAATGCAGGGGTGTTGTATATCCAGGAAAAGTGACAATGAACTCTTACCGCTGAGAGAAAGATTGTGCATAAAAAGTGAATCCAATGTATATAATAAGCAAGGTTCTTAGTATAGCAGTCTATAAAAATCCAATTAAAATTCATGTATATGGACCATTTGGTTCTCACACATTACACTCTCATTGGCAACCTATAAAAATGTCTTACTATGGGTATTATTATTATTACATCGTTGGATTGTGATGTTTTTACTGAAATAACAACAGAGTTTACAGTGATCATATATTTACAAATGCCACCTGATTGTGTATTTTATTTCCTACTTAGATTTATTGTGTCATTATGAAATAGGTATTACTGTAGGTTTTAAAAATACAGTGGTCATCCATCCATATTGGTACCAATTAAACTTGTGTCATTTGCTCATTACAGTATGAAAGCCACATTATTGCCCATGAACCGTAAACTATTTTTTAGAATGTGATACAGTTTAGATTTTCATTTAGCAGCCATAAAACTGTTCACTAAAGTTATGTTTGGGGAAAAAAAAGAGATCGAAAGTGCTAAACCAACCTGCAGAATATAAAATCCTTTCATATTATTTTTATGACAAGAAACATGAGTCCTAAAGGTTTAATGTTACCTTGGTTTTATAGAAGGGTTTTTAATTCCTGATTCCAGTTATGGTTTGGCAAATGAACTGTGACATTAAAAAGTTACAGGGTCTACAGATTAAAGAAGCCGTATGACACCGTGTTCTCCAATATCAGTGTCCAAAGAACTGACAAAAAGTGCAACTTATAGCATTTCAACCACTGTCTGCTTATTGCTATATGTCAATAAATACCCAGAGCAGACGTTTTGAGGAATGAAATCTAACAGATCATTAAAGAGTTTTTCTCGTATTTAACCACTTGCCAACCAGCCACCGTCATTATACTGCGGCAGGTCGGCTTGTTCCCGCAAATCGCCTTAGGTGTACGTCGGATCTTTTAAGAGCCATAGCAGACGTGCGCCCGCTGCACGGCTGGGGGATCCGATGCGTGTGGCCGGCGGCTGTGATGTCCGCTGGAAACCCGCGAATGCGGGAAAAAAAGAGAGCCAGAATAGGGATCTGTCAATGTAAACAGACAGATCCCCGTTCTGACAGGAGAGGAGAGAGAGATCTGTTGTTCCTAGTGATTAGGAACAGTGATCTCTCTTCTCCTTCAGTCAGTCTCATCCCTCCACAGTTAGAAACACCTCCCAGGGAAAACACTTAACCCCTTGATCCCCCCAGTGTTAGCCCCTTCCCTGCCAGTGACATTTATACAGTAATCAGTGCATTTTTATTGAACTGATCGCTGTGTAAATGTCATCAGTCCCAAAAAAGTGTCAAAAGTGTCCGATCTGTCCGCTGCAATGTCGCAGTCCTGCTAAAAATCACAGATCCCCGCCATTACTAGTAAAAATAAATAAATAAATAAATATGCCATAAATCTATCCCCTATTTTGTAGACGCTATATCTTTTGCGCAAAACAATCAATTTACGCTTATTGCAAGTTTTTTTTACCAAAAATATGTAGAAGAATACATATTGGCCCAAACTAATGAAGAAATTATTTTTTTTTAGGGTTTTTTTGGGGATATTTATTATAGCAAAAAGTAAAAAATAATGTGTTTTTTCATAATTGTCACTCTTTTTTTTGTTTATAGCGCAAAATATAAAAAGCGCAGAGGTGATCCAATATCACCAAAAGAAAGCTTTATTTGTAGGAAAAAAAGGACATCAATTTTGTTTGGGTACAGCGTTGCATGACCGCGCAATTGTCAGTTAAAGCAATGCAGTGCCGTATCGCAAAAAAAAGGCCTGGTCATTAAGGGGGAAAATCGTCCGGCCTGTAAGTGATTAAATGCAATAGGTAATTGTGATTGGTGACTTATTGTTACTGTCAGGGGCCTTGTTAAACACTGGCACCAAGGGAAAGTGCCAAGTGTCTTCTACTGAGTTCAGGGTACTTAGAAGACACTCTTCAGTAACTGTTGCCATTATGCCAAGTGTGTCAAACATACTTCAATCTTTTCTCAATTTTGGCCATGAGAATTTCTTTATATCATTTACATCCATTCCCACTCCCTCACCAGTAACTGCAGTTACAGTTCTTTAAAATTTCATTGATTTGATCATATAGTGAACTAGGAAATATGGTAAATTTTACAAAGGTTCTAGGTTTCTGTATTTACAGTATTATGCATATTTCTTTTTCACTTAGTTGGTTATTTTCCATTGGTCCATAGAGACCTATTGAGAATTGACATTTTATGCATTAAATCCTTTTTTATTAATCTTTTTTTTAACCATCTCAATACCAGAATGTTAGACCATTTTACAGCAATGTGATAGTTTGACTAACAATTACTCGGTCATGCCACAGTGTACACAAATTAATTTTACTTATTTTTTTGGACAGAAAGAGATTTCTTTTGGTGGTATTTAATAACCACTGGGTTCTTTTATTTTTTGGCACATCCTCATAGCAGGTTCTCCTTCCAGTTACGTCATTGCTGTTACATGCCGTTAGTGTTCCCAGTCTACCCTCTGGGTTTGTTGTGAATTACTAGAATCTGCATTAATACAAGTTCTGCTCTCTACAACCTAAAGTCTGTGTATATGCTGCTGCCGCACCAAGCTGCACTTCCTCACAGGCCGTGATCAGCAAACTGGAAACACTGGCATGTGCTGTGCTCTGCAAACTGGAAACACTGGCATGTGCTGTGCTCTGTAAACTGGAAACACTGGCATGTGCTGTGCTCTGCAAACTGGAAACACTGGCATGTGCTGTGCTCTGCAAACTGGAAACACTGGCATGTGCTGTGCTCTGTAAACTGGAAACACTGGCATGTGCTGTGCTCTGCAAACTGGAAACACTGACATGTGCTGTGCTCTGCAAACTGGAAACACTGGCATGTGCTGTGCTCTGTAAACTGGAAACACTGGCATGTGCTGTGCTCTGCAAACTGGAAACACTGGCATGTGCTGTGCTCTGTAAACTGGAAACACTGGCATGTGCTGTGCTCTGCAAACTGGAAACACTGACATGTGCTGTGCTCTGCAAACTGGAAACACTGGCATGTGCTGTGCTCTGTAAACTGGAAACACTGGCATGTGCTGTGCTCTGTAAACTGGAAACACTGGCATGTGCTGTGCTCTGCCAACTGGAAACACTGGCATGTGCTGTGCTCTGTAAACTGGAAACACTGGCATGTGCTGTGCTCTGTAAACTGGAAACACTGACATGTGCTGTGCTCTGCAAACTGGAAACACTGGCATGTGCTGTGCTCTGTAAACTGGAAACACTGGCATGTGCTGTGCTCTGTAAACTGGAAACACTGACATGTGCTGTGCTCTGCAAACTGGAAACACTGGCATGTGCTGTGCTCTGTAAACTGGAAACACTGGCATGTGCTGTGCTCTGTAAACTGGAAACACTGGCATGTGCTGTGCTCTGCAAACTGGAAACACTGGCATGCGCTGTACTCTGCAAACTGGAAACACTGGCATGTGCTGTGCTCTGCAAACTGGAAACATTGGCATGCGCTGTGCTCTGCAAACTGGAAACACTGGCATGTGCTGTGCTCTGCAAACTGGAAACACTGGCATTTGTTGTGATCTGAAAACAAACTGGAAACACTGGCATTTGTTGTGATCTGAAAACTGGAAACACTGGCATTTGTTGTGATCTTAAAACTGGAAACACTGCACTTGCTGCAATCTAGAAACTGCAGTGATTGGCAAACTGGAAAGACCCACACTTGCTGTAATCTGCAAACTAAAAACACTCACTGCGATCTGCAATCTACACTCACTGGCCACTTTATTAGGTACACCTGTCCAATTGCTAATCAGCCAATCACATGGCAGCAACTCAATGCATTTAGATATCTAGACTTGATGAAGACGACTTGCTGAAGTTCAAACCGAGCATCAGAATGGGGAAGAAAGGGGATCGAAGTGACTTTGAACGTGGCATGGTTGTTGGTGCCAGACAGGCTGGTCT